>NC_057798.1:777540883-777561952 GCF_018294505.1 Triticum aestivum
CCTTGTTTAGCACCAAGCTATAAAGGAAATTGTTTATATTTATGAGAGTGGCTAGTCTGAGTCCTCGCTCATTTACGCCCGCATATGATAAGTAAATTTGCAAATAATAGCAAACAAATTCAAACCAATCTGAATTTTTTTGACATCCAAGATGCTTGAGTGGGCAAGGTATGTGCAAATTTCGGTGGTATTATTAGGACATTCAAGGAGGTCGTGGCAACCCAAAAAAGACTCACAAAGAAACTTTGAAACACAGTGGTTAGACCCCCTTTTTTTTGGCATGAGCACCTTAAATATCATTTGAGCACCAGATTTGCATGCTCCTATATAGAAAACTCGAGCATATTGGATGTCAAAATCAGATTATTTGTCGTGACTGAGACAAATGTTCCACTAGCTAGCTGTCCTCCGTACACCACTATCTGGGTGCTGAATATGCCATTTATCGATCCAAGATCGAATCCAATAAAGGAGAGGAGAAAAAGAGAGATTACGAAGCGAAAGAGATGGCTAGCTAACTGCAGGAGTTCTCTCTTTTCTTCATGAAACGACTGCAGTTGGTAAAGCGTCAGCCTTTCACCGGCCGGCCGGTGCCGATCTGATCTGAAAGCACGGGAAGTCTCCGGCAACGTACGTACGGCCACCAGTTAACCTCGCTTTAAGCGTCACGGATTTGACACTGCATTGTCAAGAGGCTCTCCTGGTAATCATGTCATTACAGGACACTAGCTTTATTTATTTATGAGCTTTTTTACGGTACCCTGGTACTCCCAAGGCAGGAGTAGGAGTACCAGTTAAATCTAACCCTTCAATGAAAAGGGCACCTGCGAACCAACCTGTGGTTGAGATGGTTAGGTGCACAGTGGTATCCCCAACCCACCAAGGTTCAAATCCTGGTGCTCGCATTATTCCTGGATTTATTTCAGGATTTTCGGCGATGTGCTTTCAATGGGAGGAGACGTTCCCGTCGACGACCAGGCGCCTACGGTGGCTTCGTAAATCTCAAGATGATATGCCGGCTCAGTCTCTCAGAGGTGCTCATAGGGGTAGGTGTGCGTGTGTGCGTTCATAGGGGTGAGTGTATGCGCGTGTATATGAGCGCTTGTGTCTGTACTGATGCTCAAAAAATAAAATGAAAAGGGCACCTTAGACTTTTTGTCTTGCTGTGTAAGTGCAATTTATTTTTCTTTATATCTGGATCTAACTCCCTCCTGATGAGCCGCTCGAGCCCTATCTCCCGCCTCCATGATCGAACGACCTTGCACGGCCATGGCTGCCTCCTCCCATTGGCCCGTTGCATGCAACACATGCATGGAAACTTAATTTCAACCTTTGGTCGCCAGAGAGGCCCCTCTGATGTCTGCCTGATCTTAGGTTTCCACCAATTCATACTTCTCTTCCCTGAGCAATTATGAATCAATGCTAACTGCATTGCTTTTCTTTCTTTTCTTTCATGTTGTGCATATCTGATTCATAGTTGGAGGATGCCTACGTGTTCTCCGGACGCATGTGATTCATGCCCAAAATCTCCGGCTGGTTGGAGCCATGGATGTGGACCATCCCGTAAATAGTGGAGAACTAAATAACGGTATCTCGTGTATCCTGTAATTAGTGGGTAACTAAACACATCGTCACTTAGTACAATGTTCATTGACAATCTGGATTACCAAATTTACCCTTGAAATCAAGGTACTCCGGTACTTATGGTCGTGGTACTCCAAGGTATTCATATCGGAGTACCAAACAATTGCATCCATCTGATTAGAGTAAATGGAGGGCTCATGTTATTTATTTTGAAATCATTAGCAGTACACTAGCCAGTACTAATGCAAAACAAACTTGTTTATGAAGTTAACCCAAATCTTAATTAGCCCCGTGATCGGCAGTTTGCAGGAAAAGCTGGTTAGGCAGGCCAAGGAACCAAACACAGTCCTTGTTCCTAACTCTGACTTTGATATTTGGAATCTAGGAAGAGACGATCGACGTATAATTTGGTTCGTCTGGAAAGCTATGCAGCAGAATATATGTATATATCGCCACTAGCTGCGATCGTTGTTGCATTGACCAGATGCTACGCTACCTTGGAATATAATTTTTGTCTCCTGCTGATGGAAAGAAGAAATGATGCGTCGGGTATGTTATTCTGTTCCTCCACTTGCAAAAGCATCCCTCTGCTTTAGTTTCTGGAGTATCGACAACGACATTTTTCTTTCTGATGGCAGGCAGCTTGTTGTGCAGAAGAAATGATATTGATATACATGTGGTTGGCAGGGTGGGAGAAACCAATGTAGATACAAAAGTGGGTGCTTGAGTTTAAGGTTTAGGTATGTGTGCACTTTAGAAAAATAAAATAAAATAAAACGGTGAATGCACCGGGTATTGCTTTTGGCTCTAGGGAGTGTATGCTCCCTGTGCGCCAAAAATGCATTTTGCCAAGGTCAAATTTTTTTGAAAAAAATTGATTGTCACACCCAAATGCTGCCTGCAATTTTTTAAGGAAAAAGCTTGAGCAATTTGACCTGTGCAAAAAAAAATCAAATGACAAATGTTACCTACTATTTTGTTTTAAACTAGCATGAACATCTACAAAAAATCAAAAAAGATTAAAAATTTATTTATTTATTGTTTTTAATTTACTGTTCACCGGGGAGCATATACTCCCCAAAGCCAAAACTCCACGTCCTAAATGCACATCATATTATGACACAATTTTCTTAAGTGATCAGTCTAACTAAGTAAGAAAAATATTAGTATTGAGAATAACAATATTAGAACTTAAACTGAAGTAATTATAATTTATTATATTTAATTATTTTATAGTTCTAGAATATTTATTAAATATGAGTAGCATGCATGGTGTATGTTAAAATGTGGGTCTTTGTCCATCCATAGTGACATGATGAATTAGCATAGTTGTATGTTGAAAGGATTATACTTAGTGGGAATCAACTATAGGTATATAGGATATAGGACATGATCAACTGTGCCAACAGAAAAGAATGCTATAAAGTAGATATAGACAATGTTGAAGAAAGCGGTAGGCGTAAGTGAGGCGGTTGGCCTTCGCCTAGTGCCTCGGCAGTGCTTAAGCACCCTAGGCACAGCCTAGGCGGTAATATAGTTTTTACTATGAGGATGTATCTGTGGTTATTATATGTGTTTTGATATTAATTTAGGGAATATAAATAAGCTAACTACCATCTACTACCATTGCAATATGGCCTATTTGGCATATCATTTCTTGTTTGGGTAGACAATTTCTTACTTGCCCTGCCGAGACTTTTATTTATGCCCTGCGTAAGGCGTTTGATCATTGCCTAGCGCCTAAGTGTCACTAAGCGCCTCCTAGGCACTACCATTTCCAGCAGAGGATATATAGAGCATTTCTTGGCAGCCATATTAATTTGGTAGGAGTACTATTGTTGGCAGTCATATCAGTGGAGTGTGGGGTGCTCACAGGAACAACTCTGGGAACAAATTTTGTTTTGCTTCTCCTACCTCTTTTACCACACAAGATCAACTTTTGTTGTGCGCCACCCAAATTTTCAACGGTGGGGGAGGCGAGATGACACCACTAGTACTCCCAGTGGGCGTTAATTTCTTAATGCTATCTGAACCGGCAAAGACTAATATAAGCACTGGGAGATCTCGGACTAATGGTTCTTCTGGCCAGGAAGTAAAAACGGAATCGACGAGTAGATAGTGGAGGTTAATGGCGCACGTACGTCTCATCGCTAATGGAAAATCTCTTGAGAATTAGCGGAGCAAGTAGTGGTGGCCTGGTGGGTGGTCTCATCATTTTGATAGGGGCTAGCTAGCTCTAGTGATTAAGAAGCCTAGAGATGATCGGATGGATATAGACGACATCTCAAGTGCCACGCTCGCTCGAGAGTGTGTGTGGCGTGGCGTGTCACTCATGGCCTAGCTAGGGCGGTTAGGATGATCATCATCGATCCGAGGTGGCAAGCAGCATGAGATATACAGCATGAAGTATAGTTAGCTAGTGCTCCATGGATAATCTATCCGTCCATCACATTTCTTACTAGAAAGTACTCCCTTCGTCTGTAATTACTTGTGACAGAAATGAATATATCTAGACATATTTTAAGTTCTAGGTACATCCATTTCTATCCATGTTTGTGACAAGTAAATCAGGACGGAGGGAGTAATTAGGCAGAAATTTTTCTTAACTTCGATTTAGCTACACCAAAGAATGTCGAGAATGCAACGTGCATATACTTTTCTCTTCAGCCTCTGGGTCGGCCTGTTGGGCCTCCTCTGATTTTTCCTTCTTCTGAGTGGTCCAGGACGGACGACCAAGCCTTTACGGGCTTACCTTCTTCAGCCTACGATTCTAGAGGCGAGCTCTAGCGTTCACCTTCAGTTTTATTGCTCGCGAGATTATTACTTTCGAACAAAACCAGCCATGCTTTAGTAATCAATCTCAATGTTCATGGGTATCACAAGAGCATCTTGGGCCATACGCAACCAAATTGGAGACTGGTGGACTTATGTGCTTCATAATTGAGATACAGGGGTTTTCCTATTTTTTTCAATTTTTCCTAAACGAGAGGAGTAGGTCCTAGTACTTGCCATGATCTAATTAACAAGTGGATGTTTGTACCGCCGATCAATTTTTGACTACTATGTGCTGGGTAGCTACCTAGCTAAGATGGTAAAAGTTTAGTTGGCGGATTTTCAGTCATGATTGATAACAATTAGCCAGTGGTTAATGTATGTTGCAATGTATCGTAATTTCTTATGGCAATCACTGTAATGTTGCAACATATTGCAATTTCTGATATGGGTTTTATGCAAAACACAACCATGTCAGCACAAACGCTATCGTGGCTGCAATTTTTTTAATTTGCATGCCTAAACCTTTAGTTGCGGGAGCTTAAATATAACCCGCCCATCTTCAAGTACCACCAGTGATGGGCATCTAGGTAGGCCCGCCACAAAAGAGTTGGTACCAGTGGCGGGCGCTTGCCCGCCACGAGTGACATGTTTACAGTGGCAGGAGGTTAGTGGTGTGTGCTCCTAAGAGCCTTCCCGCCACTGCTAGGCATTTCTAGAGTAGTGCTTGTATGTATTTATCTTGAGGGATGCACACTCTCTAGACGAATAGGTGTCGGCTTGAGTGTCGAAGAGTAATTGTCTTCACCAAGTCAAAGTCTTCAGCAACCAAGAGTAATTGTGCTTTGCAATGTAATTCTGTCGAAGGTTTGAAGATCAGCGATAAGCATCTACCCCGAGTGAAATCAACCAATGTCTGATCAGCTTCATGTTGAAGGAGAATAGGATGGAGAGAGGTTTGCTCCTGTGTTCAATCATAAGTCCCTCCGACCAGACATAGCTCTTTCACAGAAGAGTGAACTAGTCTACTAAATCATATGTCGCCATCGAGCACCACTAGTCACTTCTACTCTACTGGTCAGTAGTATCTTTAGTGCTCTTTGTTTTGATAGATATCTCAATGATCTTATATCTACCTCCATTTATTATATGTTCTATGGCTATGTTGTTTAGTGTATTCCAATTTTCTGTGCTCAAAGTTATCTGCATGTAAGGATGGCAATTTTATCCATGGACACATATATCCACGGATATCCGACCCGAATGGATAGGATTTGGATATGCTTTTTTGTCCATGGGCGGCGCCCAAACCCGACCCGGTTGCTCATGGGTCGGGCAAAGATATAGTCTTGTAACCGTGGGTATACCCAAACCCGATCCAATAGTATGACTTAATGGGCAAAAATCTGCTATCCCTACCCCACAGTCACATGTCCTACTGCAATTTTACACTTTGTTATTTAAAACACGCAAAAGAAATTATGCAATCCCCTTCATAACTTTTATTAGTTGACACTCAATCCCCTTTGTAACCTACTCCAATGCCCCTTCCCTTATTTTAATCTCCTTGTTAAATGACTCGTCATTCTCATCTATCAAAAAATATTAAATGATCTTAGGTTTTTAGTGGATGTTGATTTACCATAAGTTAATGTTTACCATAAGTGATGTCTAGCCTACCACCAGGTGAAGAACGGAAGAGCTTATCTTAAGATTGTGTCATGTATTATTTATATGTCTCGAGAGGACCCAATGGATATCCAGTGGGTATGGATATCCATCTGATTTGGACATGGACACAATTTCTCACCCGTGGATCTTTTCATGGGCGAACAAAGACTGTCTTCATGGATATGGATATGGATTTGATATTGTTCAACCCGATCCAAACCCGACCCATTGCCATACTTATCTGCATGTGTGCTCATTTTTTGATCCTTTGGTGTTACTTTATCATTCAGCCTGGTCATGCTCTGATGAACATTCTCAGTAGAGTGTTCATGTTTCGCAATCTATTTTGGTCATAGTTATTTACCTATCATGTTTGTTATGTTTCCTTTCTATGTCGCTATCGTGAACGTACTTTGTTACTATACTAGGATGATTATCATCGCTTTCATTGAAAGTTCTGCTTAGTCTCCCTTTTAGTTTCTTGCAAGCGGGTAATTTCACAGTTAGACTAACCAATTTTGTTTCTGCAGGCAAGCCATCTGCTATTATCATTGATGCCTCTAATATTCCAAAGGATGCTCCAATTTCTGTTTCTATTCATGATGTGGATAAAGCAAACTCTCAAAAGTTGATCTCTAAGAAAAACCTGAGCCCCAACCAGGCTCTCTACAGCCTCACTGAAAAGATAGTACCACTTCCAAGACCCAACTTCAAAAAGGTCCCCACTGACATACCACATGCATAGAGAGATACGAATTAATACAAAAGCATCTAGTAGCATCATCCAACTAGTAGAGAAGTTCTTAACTGATACAAGCTCCAAGTACAAACCAAAAGTAACACCACATTGGAAACACAGTATTTTGAGAAACTAGAAACTAAAGAGTGGACAGCTAGGCTGAAGCTTCAGAGTCCCTCGTCTTGTGCTCTTGGCCTCCCTTCTTGGCTCCTTTCTTCTTCTTAGGTTGTTGTAGCTTCTCTTAAGAGTAGATCTTTGGATCATTCTTGTAGAAAGTGTCTATCAGGTTTTTCACAATTTTACTAGCAAGAACATGAGGTTTAGAAGTGCAAGGGAGACTGTTTTTATCCAAGCAAGTTTGCCTTTTACATCCTTTTTAACTATTGGACTATGCAACTTCTTCTTAACTCTGTTTCCATAATAGGGGCCATTTCTTTCCTTTCTGCTAGCATGTAAAACTGATGTACTTGGATGAAGCATTGCCCTATGGAGAGATAATCTTTTAGATTTAGGAGTGGAAAAGGAAGGAGTAGATGAAGCTTCCTCCTCCAGAAGTTGCATATTGCATTTAGGAGCTTGCTGAGATTGATATGTATTAGGAATAACAAATGATTTTAGTTTTCTACTATTTTCCCCTTCACATTATAATTCCACAATTGAGATGAAAACAAGGACTTTGCCCAAGCAAACCTCTCTGGAGAAAGAAGTGTCTGTGAAAGAAAATGAACCCATTCAGCGGGTAATTGAGTACTCTTGTCTGAGATGTTGGGGCAAAGTGTTCTCCCAGAGAGCGCCCCTTCTTTGTGCAGAAGCAAAGAGTCATCTTCCACGGCTAAAGGTTGCACCATTTTCTGCATAATGGGGTTTGCAATCTGGCAAGAGAACAATACCCACTTTAAATTTTCTCTAACGATCGGGAAAGGAAAACCAGGTGGGGCATCATTACCTGAGTCCTGAGCCAAATTATCAAAAGAGCTATGGAAACTTGCAGTTCTTTGGTTAGCAGAAACCTCATTCATCCAAGAAGTATATGCTATGGCAGAGCAATTGTGAGACATAGGCACCAAAACGTGAGATACATCAGCTATTGGAAATATCTTATGAGCAACATATGTGTTTTAAATCATATAGTCATTATCTGTGATAATTTGAGTGGTTAATTGAGTACACGGTTCCAGGTTGTAGTCCACAAGGAGAACGCTAATATCACTAACCTGCTCCTATTGAAACTTTTTAGAATCCATAGGAGAAATAGAAGTTGTTGCACTACCATGTTCTTTCTCTTACAACTCAGGCATATCATCTTGCAACACAGAACCAGAAACTTGCAACACAAGAATTTCCCTAGCCCCAACATTGAAATCAGTCAACTACAATGTTGTGCATAGCTTCCTGCTCAAAAGGCAAAGCCAACATCTGCAATAAAGGCACCTCCACTAGAGAGATATTCTCAAGGGCTGTAGAAGGGGGAATGTTTTAGTCGAATAGTACTTGGGCTGGTGGGGGCAGCAAACGGTTGATCAATGGGAGTCAAGAGATCCCAAATAACTAAAAATTTGGCCCTCCTCCAGCAAATTTTGCAAAACTAGCACTGTGAATTGATAATCATAGAGAAAGAGTTATGCCACTGTCATAATCCTCAAATGGCCAAAAACCTTCAAGTGGGCCCATCAGATCATTCAGCTCTAAGAATTCACCTACATGTAGCTCAATGTGTCAATGTCCTACTTGAGCAGGTGGCAAAGCCCAGTGCTGCCTTCTGATAACCCACAAGTATATGGGATCGCAACAGTTTTTGAGGGTAGAGTATTCAACCCAAATTAATAGATTCAACACAATGGGAGCCAAAGAATATTTGCAAGTATTAGCAGCTGAGTTGTCAATTCAACCACACCCGGATATTGATTATCTGCAGCAAAGTGATCAGTAGCAAAGCAATATGATAGTTTTGATAATAGTAGCAGCAGCAATAGTAACGGTAACAGTGATAGCAGTGATTTTGTAGTAGTAATGATAGAAGTAACATCAATAGTAACTTAGCAAGAATAATATGAGGTAAATTTGTAGGCAGGATCGGTGATTTGTTGGATGATATTCATCATGGGACAGTCATAACCTAGGGAGATACGGCACTACACTACAAAAAAATACACTTCCGTGATGATACGTGTTTGTCACAGTAGGTCACGTTTTCCGTCATGCATGTACATCCATGACGATTTTATGACAGAATCAAGATAGTAATACATGTGCTGTCGTACAAGTGTTCTATGACATTACCAAAATTATCATCACGGAAGTGTCCGCTTCCCTGACGATAAATCGCGCGTCATACAAGTGCTTTCGTCAAGGGTGACCGACACGTGGCATCCACCGTAACGGGACACCGTTAAGCTATCGGGTCCGGTTTTGGATTTGATAACCCGCTAACAGCCACGACCAATGCTGATTTTCCACTTGTAAAATTCTCATTGGCCAACGGAACCACGTGTCAGCTCCGCGTTGGCACAGGTGTCACTCATCCAATGGGCGAGATGCGCCTATGATATGTTGACATGTGGACCGACCCAAAAGTGGCCCATAAAGATTAAATGGACCGGCCCAACTAAAGGCTTACAAGATTTTACGGATCATAATGGGTCGACCCAGCTAAAGGCCCACAAGATTTTGTGGACCATAATGGGCCAGGCCAGCTAAAGGCCCACAAGATTCGGTTTATACTCCCTCTTTTTTATCCATTTTGATGACAAGTATTTTCGGACAGAGGGAGTACCACTTAGTAACTTACTAACACTAGTAGAAAAACACCTAATAGTCCCGGTTTGTAAGGGCCTTTAGTCCCGGTTCATGAACCGGGACTAATGGGTCGTTACTAATACCTCCACCCATTAGTCCCGGTTCAAACACGAACTGGGACCAATGTTCCTCCACGTGGCCCTGTGCGCCGAGCCCAGTCAGGGGGCCTTTGGTCCCGGTTGGTGGCTCCAACCGGGACCAAAAGGCATCCGCGCGTCAGCATTCCAGTGGCTAGGGTTTTTGTTATTTTTTTTGAAAGGAGGGGGGGGGTTGGGGGTTTTGGGGGGTTAATTTAGGTGTTTCATATATTGTGTTAGCTAGATAATTAATAGAGAGAAGTGTCCTCTCTTATGTCCGTGCTTGGTCGACGCTACGTACTATATATACATAAGTGATCGAGAGAACCATTCAGTACAGAAGTTCGTCATGCATACCGAGAGAAGTGATCGATCAACCTCTCCTTCTCCGAGAGATTGGTCGAACAACAAGTTTTCGTATATCATGTATCTGACGCTACTGGCTACATACATGTACAATATGTATAAGATCTCTTAATTACAATCCCCTAGCAATTGAAATCAATTTCTACATGGTATTCTCCGGCTTTATTGATGACGTGGTCAAGAAAGAATCCCGCCAATTCCTCTTAAATTGCTTTCATGCGATCTGGTTCTAGGAGTTCATTCCGCATCTGCCACGTCTAATTTGAAGAAGGGGGTTAATTAATACATATATACGAATGAAACTCAACAGAAATGATGGTGTAATAAAATAAAATTGTGAATATTATTGCTTACGCACTTCATATTGTCTTTGAGAGTAGCCCCGCTCGTTTTTCAAAGTCGCGTTGTGGATGAACTCACACACGTAGTATCCACAGAAATCATTCTCTTCTTCCTGCCACAAGCACTTTACGAGAAATAGAGGTCAATCAAACTGATAATGAAGCATTATAAATGGCATTGATGAAAGTATAGCTATAGAATCAACGGGAGATGCGCGCAACTAGCTAGCCAGTAGTACTTACTTTCGGGTATGTATATCGCAGCTCCTTCGGCAGTCCCGGAGCTTCTGCCGTGAACTGTTTCCAAACCCTCCAAGACAAAGAAAATAATTATTATTACTTGAGATATCAGGAAATGAACAAAAAGTTGCCGATATGGTGCGATAATGATCGATTGAACTTACTTGCTGAGCATTTCAGTCATGTCTGCATAGGATTTGGGATCTTTCCGTCTCGAGTCTAAGACGGTTACTAGTCCACGCTCAAGCTTAATCTCCAGAAGAATATAGTGGTACCTGCGCACGCATGCATAACTCATCAATTACATTACTATAACCTCGCTCGAGTAATAAGGGAAACCGAATATGCACACGACAGTAACACTCACTTGCCATTGTAAGGAAAGAGTATGGTATCTTTGTTTTGATTTTTGATCAACGATTGTAGCACGTTGTCCTCGGCTTCTTTGATGTCCTTTTTAACCAGAAATTCATCTATGATATTTGTGTTAATGAACCCAATATCATAAATTTCTTGTTTTTTTGCACTCAACGATCTTCAATCTGCATAATATATTGAGGATAATTAATTATAAATACATGAAATGAAAGAGCCGAGCTATATATAGAGAATTAATGACAGAAATAGTACTTACAGACAGTAGCAAAAGACCATTAGTTTATCGAGGGCCTTTTGATTGAAGAACGCGAAGAACTCATAAAATGGAATAGTCAACAGATCATTTGTAACGAGGTCGTGCTCCTCTTTAATACGCAGATACAAAGCATTCGTACCCTCAGACTCTCTGCAAGTTTCCATGTACCAATTATGGAATCTTCGCATCATTGTTGTGAGAGATTTTTCATCTTTGACGAGAGGCTTCCCGTACTCGTATCTGTGTTCGTCCACCTCCAAGAAATCAGGAAGTGCATCGTCAGGCAGGTAATCTTCAAGATTGCCATAACCGGACACCGTCCCCGGAGCATTAGACACATTGAGCGGGGGGCACGATTGCTGTGCTTGTTCGCCGAGCTGGGCAATTTTTTCCCCTTTGCTCGTTCTTTTGACCTTTTAGCACTGACAGTAGTTCCCGACCGCTGGGCTTGGAGATATGTCTGTTCAGTAATGCGCTCATAGTTGGTTCTCAGCGGAAACTTTGGTGGTTTCCTCAGGGCATCAATAGTGCGCTTTGCTTTCACCGGATCTACCTTCTCCTCCGGAGGTGGATGTCTCTTTGCTTTCACTCCTTCAAAGAACTCCTTCACGTGGGTCCGCACAATCGTATCGTTTTCCTCCTCGGACCTCTCGTACGGTAACTTCTCTAGAGGCTTGAGAGATGGACCGTATTTGTATTGCCTCTCACCTCTGGTTGTGCTGCTAGACGCCGGAGCAGACGGAGCGGTTGCGGCGTCTGTCTTCTTTCGTGCTTGCTTACGAGGCGGAGGAGAAGGAGTACGACGCGCCAGAGTAGCCGGGGTGGCGGCGGGTCTCTTCCGCCCTTGCTGGCGAGGCGGAGAAGGAGGAGGCTGCTGGCTACTCGGGAGCGCCGGCGCAGGCGGAGAAGGAGGCGGAGTGCCGCCACGCGCCGGAGAAGGAGGCGGAGTGCCGCCACGCGTGCCCTGATCGTCACTCGCCGGAGGAGGAGGCGGTGGAGGAGGCAGAGTGCCCTGACTCGCTGGAGGAGGAGGAGGAGGCGGAGGCATCCAGTTCAGAAGGTTGATGAGCTCCTTCCGCCATAGGCATGGAGTCTTCAGAGCACAACCCAGCCTAGTCTCCCCTTCACCGATAGGGTGCTCAAGCGGGAGGTCCTCAAATCCCTCCGTTATTTCATCCACCATCACCTTAGCATATCCTTCTGGAATCGGCTGGCAGTGATAAGTTGTGCCGGGTCCACTAGGATAAACTTGGCCAACAGCCGCCTTGACCTTCAAATTCATCCATCGCGCCATAATGTGGCAATTTTGAGACTCAGTGGTACCATCCACGGGATAGCTAGCAGGAGCCATCAAGACATGCTCCGGCTGAAGCAGCTCGGTGGAAGCCATGCTGCTTCACCGCTGAGATGGCGGGGTAGCTTCGGGGGAAGCTTCGGCAGGTCGTTTGCTGCGATCTGCTGCTTCTCGTTCCTCTTCTCGATCCTCTAGCCCCATTACCCTTTCGTGCAGCGCCTGTAGTTGGTCCTGCTCCAGTTTCTTCCTCCTCTCGTGGGTTTTGTAACCCCCTGCGTCCGGAAAACCAACCTTCCACGGAATGGAGCCTGGCGTGCCTCGTGTCTGTCCAGGGTGCTCAGGATTCCCAAGGGCCATTGTGAGCTCGTCCTTCTCCCTGTTTGGAAGGAATGTCCCTCGCTGCGCTGCATCGATAGAGTGTCGAAGGTTCTTGACTGGTATTTCCAGTTTCTTGTCCGTCCACTGGCTCAACCCTGTTACAGGGTCCAAGGTTCCGCTAGCCCCGAAGAACCAAGTCCGGCGACGGTCTGGCCAGTACATTGTCTCTAGTTCGATCCCTTTTTCAAGCAGATCATGCTCAGCCTTGGACCACTTAGGCCGGGCTTTGAGGTAGCCACCTGACCCCGTGCGATGGTGAAGCTTCTTCTTCGCAGCATTTTTCTTGTTTGTCTCCGACATCTTCTTACTCTTTTCCGATGTCTTGTGGACCACAAATGCGGGCCAGTGATCTTTGATCTTCTCATATTTGCCGATGAATTCTGGTGTCTTTTTTTCAACAAACTGGTTCAGCTCTTTCCTCCACCTCCTCATTAGGGTTGCCATATTCTTAGGAGCACAAGACTTGATTAATTGCTCTTTAACTGGCTTCTCCGGATCCTCCTCTGGCGGTAGGGTGAAATTTGCCTTCAGCTCAGTCCAAAGATATTCTTTCTGCATATCATTCACATAAGACACCTCAGGGTCTTCCACTACTAGGAAAAGGCCTACTAATGGCACACCTAATTTGGCCATTAATGGCGCATTAGTGGTGCCCCATTAGTGCCACGCCATTAGTATATTTTACTAATGGCGCACCACTGGTGCGCCATTAGTATCTGGTATACTAATGGCGCACCACAGGATGCGCCATTAGTATATACAACAGTGCGCCATTAGTATGCCTCCCAGGGGGCCATGTATACCCAGGTGCTTTGGCATACTAATGGCGCACAACAGCAAGATGCGCCATTAGTAACTTCGGCATACTAATGGCGCACTGTCTAATGATGCGCCATTAGTATCTTTTGGCATACTAATGGCGCACTGTGGTATGATGCGCCATTAGTATGAATATTAGGTTTTTTTAATTTTTTTATTTTCTGTTTTTTGCATAGGTTACAAAATGTATAATTGGACAAAATATAGACAGCACACATCAACAACAGATTCATCGAATACAATAGAAGATTAGTCTCTGAATACAATTCATCATATTAGTCTCCGAATTGAAAAGACCGAACCAAGATAGAACATTATATTACATGTCTCGAGACCGCGAGTAGCGAGTTTGTCTTCACATTACAAGTCGATATCGATCATCTAAACTACCATCACATAGAAGAGAGCTGCAGTCATCACGATGAGCATCATCACGATGAAACTCGTCTTCATCCGGTTCCTCCAACGCTCCCTCCCCTCTCCCGCTAGATAGCGGGCGTATCTAGATTCGGCCTCGGCCCTAGTGGTGTACCCTTTGTAACTGTTACCGCTGAATCGGTGAACCTGTCTCCGACACTCCTCCCAGTCGTCGTAGACTCCGGGAACCTTACCCTTGTACACGACATACGTCGGCATCGCTATGCACTAGCCAAACGAAACGTTAGTACCAATTCACAGACAATACATAAGCAATATATAAGTATGCAACAGAACGATCGGAAGAGAAAAGCAAGACATTAATAGCATCGATTACATCTAAGTTGAACAACTCTCGAAACCAAAGAGACATACTACAAGTTTATTAAATTTTAATTACAACATGAGCCAATCAATGTTTCAGAACTAGACACAGCATCACTGCTTTCGACTCGACTCAAGGGACCGGAGCATGGATGAAGCCGCCGTCTATCGTGGGAGTCATGAAACAACGGGCGTTGTCAGCCTGCATTTGTAGCATTGTGTCGATGTCACTGTTGGACGGTTGATTTCTGAGGTAGAACTGCCCCGAGGTACGAAGGACATCTTGATGGATGATTTCCGCAAACTCCGACTGGATGCGAAAGAATTCTTGTCGGAGGTCCGCGTCCTGGATTGCCGACACGCTCTTTGCCCAATCTTTGAGTTTACTCGGTAGCAGAAGTTGATGATGTTCCCGTACGATCGCCCGCATGTGATGGATGGCGTAGTAGGCACCCTTCTGACCGCCAGGCGGCTGCTTGACGCAGCAGAACATCGTATTGTGGGAGAACACGTGCTTGTCGTACTTACGAATAGGCCTGCTGAAGGTGCCTCCAGATTTGGCGTAGCCGGGGAGAACATCATCAAGAACCTTCTTGACATTTGTGTAGTCTACATTCGACTGACGGTCCGGGTCGAAATACGTGGCCATGGAATATTTGGGGCTTAGGAGGATGAGCGTGCAATGTGTGTCACTGCAGAAAACACGGAATGTTAAAAGAAAAACGATCGAAATCTAAGAATTCATATGTTACGGGCCGGTTGAGGGGAGGACTTACTCGGGAAAGTAAGGCACGAGGAAGTTATCCTTATCTTGGTTTGCTAGAATGGCGCCTTCGAGGTAAGAACTCGCGACTTGCCGGTCTCCAGCGCTGCCCAAGATCTTGGCACGCATGTAGAAGGGGTCGACTATCACGATGTCCGGGGTCTTGTCGCGAATGATCCGCATCTCCATACTCAGCGAAAATAGCCGAACGAAGGTGTAGTGCAGCGGATGAAGGTTCATCATAGCGTGGATGTCATCAAACCGCAGGACGATCATACGCCCGATGGAGTTATCCACAAAGCCCTTGCCCTCTGGCACCTTGGCCGCGAAAACCTGGTATGCCACATCCTTCTCTCTGAGACGCCGCTTCTCCAAAGAAAGAACACTGTCATGCAGACTCCGCATAGCACCGGTTGCAGCATTGAGCATATTTGTCGGTAGCATCGCCCTACCCGCCACATGCACCCTCCTCGAGATATCCTCAGGTGAAGGTGGCCCGTCCTGAGCACGGATCGTACTCGGTGCCGGCTGGCTCGCACCCTTGTTAGTCTTTCTTTTGCGTGCCTTCTTCTTCTCCTGTAATGGGACCGAGTTCTGCTCACAGACCGCCTTCTTGAGTGTGTTTGGGCTGATAATATTTCGCACCTCGCCTATCTGAGGCTCGGTGAAGTCGACAGCTGGAGGCGTCTCCTGAGAGCTGAACGGCAGACGGCGCCTGTTGCAACATGGCTTCTCCGCGGTACGAGCTAGATCGTGCACGTCTTTTGTTGGGTTGGGTTCTTGAGAAGGAGCCCCCATGAAGTCGCCATCGTACCCATGTTCGGCAAAGTACTGATCGACGTTGCCAAATGTATCGTCGTCGTAGTCGTTCTGATCCTGTGCCATATGCATGTTTGGATCCAGTGGCATAGGGATGTCCGGCACCGTTGCAGCGGTCTTGCCATGGGGCCGACTTGGCGCCGACACGACTGGCGGTGTTGTCTTTGGGGTGGCGTCCCCCACCCCCAAACGAATCTGGCTCTTCGGCCAAAGCAGGGGCCAGCTCAGGCAGGTGCTGAGGGTCATCACGTCATCATCGTCGGCCCCGACGGGTCGAATCGGAGGTAACAACTCGTCGCAGCCTGGCAGCACTCAAACCAGTTGAACCCTAAACAAGTTGGGTGGCATCTGGGTACCGTGGAACAAGGGGTTGCCCGGTTGAACGATTTGGCCCTTGGCGACATCGACCAACTCGTTGTTCACGAAGTGCAGGAGAGTGCACGGAATGTCGGCGGCGCCCTGCGAAAACATGTAGGGCGTCAGGGATGCCCAGTGAAAGGCAAGGAGATGAAGTCCTCGGCCGAGAGAGGCTTAATTAGTTACCGTGATGATGGCGTCGAGCTCGGCTAATGTCGAGGCACCGCCAACGGCGGGCGTGCAGTTGACGAAGGGGCCGCTTGCTGCAGAGGTGCCGGCCGGCGTACACCCGGGTGCATTAAGCTCCCGTGCCGGCGTAGGAGACACCAATGCCGCCTCCGCCGGAGACACCAATGGCCCCGCCATCGCATTCTGCGAGTTGCTGGCCGTGAAGCTAGGAATCGGGGGCGGCCCCTGTTGGCCGCCCACAATCCACGCACTCAACCCCTGGATCAAGGTAGGCACAATGGCGGTGATCGTCGCTCCGAGTCGTTGTTCCACTTGCTCTTGGACAATCTCCGGAATCCGCGCCACCTGTGCCTTGAGTTCTTGAACCTCGCGCGCCTGGCTTTCCGACCTGGTCTTTTTCTCCTTCCGCACACCAGCGGTATAGTATGACCCCCATTTTGTGGACAAGCCTTTGCCGGCCACACGACCAGCTGACGTCGGCTTACTGAGCTTATCCTTGTTCTTCATTACATTCAACGCCCTATTTAGAGTGGTGTCCCAAGGGTTGCTCGTAGTCGACCCCGCGCTACTGCTTTCAGTCGCCTGCGGAAGGAATGTGAACCATTTAGATATTTGGCTTCATTAATTAGAATGCAACCATATGGAGCTAATTACGCGGGGGTGTATTCCTTACCAGAACAAGCTCAAGCGCCCTGGTCTTCGGATCCGTGGTAAGCTCCTTTGTTATCGGGTCCTCCTTGTACCGGGCCCTGAAAAAGTTCATGGTCTGCTTGTTACCGTTGTATTTCTCGAAGCAGGGCGGTAGGCCTTGCTCGGCACGCTCCGCGTCCTCCTTGTCCCATATAGGCTCCGCCAGTCTGTAACCGCCAGGACTGAGTTTGTGTTCCCCTAAGTTCAGCTCCCGCATTTCTTTTCCCCACTGACTTGATTGGGAGTTTGCGGTGCTCGAGCAATTGATCTTGAAGTCGTTGTAGTCATCTTCGGTGATCGAAGGATTTTTCTCCTTGATCTTCTCATAACTCTCACCTTTCTCGATCATTCTCTTCACATTGCTTTTCCAAGTAGACAGGGCCTTGCTCATCTTCGTGAGGGCAACATTGTTCACTTTATTCCCTTTGAGGCTTGTGTTTTCAAAAGCAGCGGGGAACTTGTATCGTTCGTGCAGCTTCGTGAAGAGGAGGTTGCGCAAATTCCCTCGGTCAGGATGCCTCAGGTTCTCGGTGTTGATCGAGACGATGCTCCAGAGAATGCACCCGAGCTGAAGCGAGTACCCCTTGACTATTCGTTCGGGCACCGTTGGATTCCCGTCGGAGTCCACTTCAGTAACTTCCTCCTTGAGGGTGCGGAGCACGATCGGGAGCCGGTCCTTCCGTTGCCTCTTCTGTTGGCTGCCATCTGTGCGTGCGCCGCCATCATCAGTGGTGGCATCCTCGGTGGCACCATCAGTGGTGGCATCAGTGGGGTCATCCTCGGCGGTACCATCAGTGGTCTCAGGATCGATGGGGAAAGCGGCGTCCTCATACAAGTGAGGTTGTTCCTCCATCTCCTGGGATAGCTCCCAGAATGCCTTGCCGCCCGAACCACCGGCCTGATCGTTGTTGGCCATGTTTCTCTCTAAATAGGAACAAAGTTTGGTCAAAAAGTTGGTTATTGTCAAGGAACAAGATCATGGTCTCATCATTTAGGGTTTGTCGACACCAAGGCATCCTAAAAGCTAAGATTTTATCATTGAGGGTTTTTCGACGCCGAGGCACCCTAAAAGCCTAAGCTTTCATCATTAGTCACAAGTACCCCATATGTCCTATTTTTAGCAAAGTCATGCTAAAATTCACGGAAAATTTCAGCATGACCTTTGCTGAAAATAGGACATATGGAGTACCCGAATTTGCTGGAACGGAAATTAATCGACATTCCAGCAAACTCAAGGGCCTCTTGGGTGGACAAGGCAAAAAAAGCCTCCATCACAACAAAGCAAATCATTGCATGGGCATACAGATGCTGAAGTAAGAACACCAGAAGTAGCATTAAACCATTTCCACAGTACTATGGTGATTTGAGATCATCTATTTATGTTCGCAAAGAGTAGTTTATGATCTAAGACTAAAAGGAAATGCACCAACAGTACTAAATTATCAGTCAGTCTCCAAAACTGATCCCAGCATTTTAAACAGTCCCTAGCAAGAACACAAATGTGGAAGCAAGTCAATCGCACAACATAAGAAACAAATTGGCAGCTACTGGCTAGAGCTAGTATTATGTTATCATGTTTTCCGAACAGATTATAGGAACCTCAAATATATGACGTTTTGCAAATGGAGATTATAAGGAACACCGACATTCGGCAAGTTCACGGGTTACTACATTGTATATATGAGACTGAAAACATCAGTTTCGGAGAGATGAACTAGATAATAAAATTAGAAGATGAACTTGTAATAGTTTCACGAGGTTTGGTTGGACACTGTAAGTACACTTTCTACCTAACATCATTCAAAACACAGAGTAATCTACTTGTAGAATAGTATGAGAACTTCCAATTTTTTTGTATATCATCATCATTTTTCATAAATAACTTTGCTTGATATGTCACCTTGGTTCAAATTAATGGAGGTTTGGGCTCTCTGATTTACTGGTTGTTGGTTGACTACTCTTTTCAATCAGATTTCTTGCGTCAAACTGGAGATAAACCTTTTCCATTAACAAAGGAATCTTGCCAGACTAAAGAAATCGTCAAATACCACCCGCTAACAAGAAAAGGAACAACATCTGAAGTTTTAAACACAAACAAGGAAAAGGGGTAGCATTTCAGTTTCTCAAAATGTTCAAGAACAGAGTACTGAACATTAGGTTTGACATCTGCATCGTCTTTCAACACAACCTACACATTCCAAACTGTAAGAAACTGAAAAGCACTTACATGGATGATTAATCCTCGTAAGAAAAGGAGTTTTAATATCGGAATCTATCTTAGATGTTGCAAGTCAAAATTAATAGCACTAACATGGATGATTAATCCTCGGTCACCTCAGGTGAGGCCAGAAGCGGTCACCGGGTTAGAAAAGCATGGGGCATCATCGTTGTTTTGTCCCTAAGCAACAAAAAAGTGCGACAACAAAGTTGGCATAGGTACATTTATCTAGTTTGGCACTTAGAAACAGTGTTTACAATAGTACGACAATGTGAACTGCAGATTTAAGGTGCCATGGCCTATGGCCTAAATTTAAAATAATAGCACCATGGTCTAATAATCTTGTGGTGCTAAAGACAGTTGTGTCGCAATTCATACCCAACACGCCAGAGTATTCATATCCAACATGCAAAAGTAAGAACAAACGGCCATTTTAGTTACATAGATACAGAGGATCCATTAGCGATTCCAAATAGGTTGCCAAGCAAAATGGCACCCCCACTGTAGAGCACACAAACAAATGTAGGAAGACGCTTACATGCCATTCCAATTTTCAAATAAACTAATTGAAAATCAATAAAGGAATACCATGTCTGCCGACCAGTGGCGCATATCATAATAGAAAGAGGGCATGGTGTTGTACTGGTATACCTTAAATCAATGAAGCAATGAATTGAAGCTAACCCTAAATCAGAGGTTGGGGAATTGGAAAATGGTACCTCAAATTAGGCCGAGCCGAGTGCCTGAGTGAAGACCGGGCGGTTGTGTACTGCAAACCGATGATGATGGGTGTAAACGTCTTTGCTTGAGCTGAAGAGGTAAATAACGAGGGAGGAAGCAGAGCAGCATACCCGGTGTGTCGAGGCCACTGCAGAGACCAAGACGAAGGTTGTGGCGGTGAAATCCAAGAGAGTGCCTCGGAGCTCTCAGCCTCAACACCAGTGTTCTCCCTCCAAAACGATCAATCTGGAGAGATCTGCCGGGAGAATCAGAGAGATGATTTAGTACTTATACAAACACGGAGTTGCCGATGCTGCATTTACTAGTGTAGATGTTTGTGTGGATCAATTGGTTGTGTACTGCAAACTGATGCTAGGTGTATATGTCTGTGCTTGAGCTAAATCTTAGGAGGCACTGTAAATAACAAGAGAGGAAACAGAGCATACCTGGTGTTGCCGACGCCACGGCGGCGACCAAGATGAAGGCTGCGGGGGTGAAATCCAAGACGGTGAACACAGCCTCAACACCAGCGTTCTATCTCCAAAACGACCAATCTTGAGAGATCTGCCGGCCGAATCAGAGAGATAATTTGCAAGTCACAAACTAGGAAAGATCCACCAGCAAGAAGAGCAGACTAAGAAAGAGTAATTACCAGGAGGAAGGGATGCTAGCTGCGTGAGATTTGGGAAGGAAGTGCGGTGGAGAAAGGATTGGAGATAAAGCCGGGCGGGGCGCGGCCACGGGCGGTGGCGCGGCTGGCGCCGAGCGCCGGGCAGGCCGAGGGCGCGACAGAGATACAGGCGGCGGGGCGGCGGGGTCGGGAGAGGAGAGGGCGTCGTCACGGCGTCGGGGCGTCGGGGC
>NC_057798.1:777562080-777562660 GCF_018294505.1 Triticum aestivum
ATGAGGACGTCGGGGCGGCGGCGTCGGGGCAGTGGGGCAGCGGCGTCGGGGCGGCGTCGAGGCGGCGGGGCAGCGGCGTCGGGGAAGGGGATCGAGGGCGAGGGCGAGGGAGAGAGAGGGGATAGCTAGGTGGGCCGCCGGGAAGGAACTATGGATGGGGGCGGCACAATACTAATGGCGCACCACACCTCGGTGCGCCATAAGTACATCCACACTAATGGCGCACCTCTCCCTGGTGCGCCATTAGTAATTTTTTTTCCTGCTCGAGCCAACAGGTTATATTCCACCTGACCTGATCCACATCAAGCTCCCTCTACTAGCTCGACTGGTCAGCAGCCAGTTCTCACACCAGGAGGTCCTGGGTTCGATTCCTAGGCTCCACAATTTTTTTTTCATTTAAAATGTTGTTTGATACTTATTTGTGTTTAAATATGTTCAAACTTGTTTAAATCATAACAGTAATATTTTTTTATAAGACAGTAATATTTTTTCAAAAAATATCATCAAACAGTAATCCCGGTGGAGCGGGGGAGGGTGCGGGGGGTCGGCGGTGGCGGTTGAGTAGGGGAGGGGTGTGCGG
>NC_057798.1:777562993-777570980 GCF_018294505.1 Triticum aestivum
CGGTTGAGTAGGAGAGGGGTGTGCGGGGGGTCGGCGGCGGCGGTTGAGTAGGGGAATCGAGGGTGTGGGGGGTCGGCGGCGGCAGCCGGTGGACCGGGGGGTGCTCGGCGGCGAGGGGGACCGGATCTGGCGAGGTGGGATAGCGATCGAGATGGAGGGGGATCGAGATCGAGTGTCCATGAAATTCAAAAATATTCATGATAGTTCAAAAAGTGACCATGAAATACAATCGAGAAATGAAGGCTACGACTTAAATACAATCGCGATCTTAGCTAGCTATCTGTTCACATTCTTCTTGCCCTTCTTTTTCGCAAATGGAGTTCTTCTGTGGAACGGACGTCCTTTAGGTAGGGTGGTCCTGCTTCTTCTTGTGGTGTATGCTGCTACTTCATCATCGTCGTCATGTTTGATCCGCGGGTCGCCGTACATGTCGAAGTCTTGCTCATTGGCTACTCCATCCATTCCGATGATCTTCCTTTTGCCTCTCCTCACGACAACACGACTGGGCTTTGGCGGGTCGGTAATGAAGAAGCATTGGTCCACTTGGGAAGCCAGTACCCATGGCTCATTCTTCGCGGTGACGTTTGCACCCGCAGTCTTGGATTTGGCTTCGGGTATAACCATGGTGGTGAAATATCGGTCTTCTTTTAGGACGCTCTTGGATTTTAGGACGGAACATCGGCACCTTCTCTCCAGCGTAGCTCAGCTCCCAGATCTCCTCGATCCTTCCGTAGTATCTGTCCTTGTCCTTACCGGTGTAGGATTCCATTGTTACCCCGGAGTTCTGATAACCATCGCTCTTCATGTCCTTGTCCTCGGTGTAGAATGTGTAGCCGTTGATATCGTACGCCTCATAGGTCATCAGGTTGTGCTCGGCGCCCTGTGACAAGGCGAATATGAGTTGTTCTTCCGCGGAAGAATCCTCATGTAAAGGGTACGACAGAAGCTTCTGCTTGAACCAACGCGTGAAACATGAGTTGTGCTCTTTGAGTATATCTCCGTCCGTCCTCTGTTGGCCTCGGTCATTGTACGTCTTCTCAATAAAGGTTTTGTGCTCTACCACCCAAGGATCGACCACGTCTATGTGTTGTAGCGCGACTAGGTTTTCTCTTTCAAAGTCGGCGAGTCGACACTCGAAGTCGACATGCATTTCGCGGTGACCCTCACGGTGACCCCATCCAGCGAGCCTGCCGAGGTGCCTGTTGACGGGTAGACCAACGGGATTCTCGATGCCTAGATAATTCGTGCAGTAGGAGATGCACTCTTCGGTCAGAAAGCCCCTGGCTATACTTCCCTCTGGACGTGACATGTTCCGAACGTATCCTTTGATGACACCATTCATCCTTTCGAACGGCATCATGCTGTGCAGGAACGTCGGCCCGAGTTGGATGATATCCTCCACGATATGGACCAGCAGATGCACCATAACGTCGAAGAATGCGGGCGGGAAGTACATCTCAAGCTCGCATAGTATCACCACGATCTCTTCCTGTAGCCTTCTGAGTTGCCTCACGCCAATCGACTTCCGAGAGATGACGTCGAAAAAGTTGCATAGGCCAAATAGCGTTTCACGGACGTGCGCGTCCATGATCCCACGGATTGCAAGTGGAAGTATCTGCGTCATCAGCACGTGACAGTCGTGAGACTTCATCCCACTGAACTTCTGCTTCGCTGGGTCTAGGTATCTGCTTATCTTGCCCGCGTAACCGTAAGGAAGTTTTACTCCTAGGAGGCAGGTGAAAAACTGCTCGATCTCCTCCTGACTTAGAGTGAAGCACGCGGGAGGGCAGTCATTTCCGGTCTTCTTGGCCTTTTTGCCTTTGCGACGACTTTCTGTGTTCTGCTTCGCCTCATCATCATCATCATCATCATCATCATCATCATCATCATCATCATTAGCGTGAAGCTCCTGCCTGATGCCCATTGATTTCAAGTCTGCCCTTGCTTTCGGCCCATCTTTTGTCCTCTCTGGCATGTTGAGCAGGGTACCAAGCAGACTCTCGCACACGTTCTTCGTGATATGCATGACATCAAGGCTGTGAGGCACATGGTGGATCTTCCAGTACGGCAAGTCCCAGAAAACAGACCTCGTTTTCCATACCTTCAGCAGCGGCTCTGGTGCCTATATCTTCAAGTGCATTGCATCCATCTTGATCTTGTGATCATCGACGACATCCGCAACATGCAACTCCAATATCATCTTCTCCTCCTCAATTTTTCTAATTTTTTCCTTCAACAAATTGTTTTCTTCTTCAACTAAATTTAACCTCTCGACAATAGGGTCAGTTGGAATTTCCGGTTCAACAACCTCCTAGATAAATAAAATCTATGTCACGTTGGTCGGCATAATTGTCATAAACAATAAATGAACCAATAGTTATGAAAAGATAATATATACCACATCCGAATCATAGACAGGACGAGGGCCGACGGGGGCGGATACCAAAACCATCGCACTATATAAGATGCAATAATAAAAGTAAGAAAATTATACAAGTATCTATATAAATATACAAGTAAGAATTTTTTTCCTTTTAGAAAGAAGATAAGAACAAGAGGCTCACCACGGTGGTGCCGGCGACGAGATCGGCGCGGGTGATCGACGGCGGTGAAGACGGGGACGGGACGTGACGGACCGCTAAACCTAGACAAATATTGAGGAAAATGGAGCTTGTAGAGGAGAAAGCTTAAGTTGTGTGGCTCGGGCATTCCATCGAACACCTCGTATGCATAGGAGGTGAGCTAGAGCACCACAAAGCTCTCCCCTCGCCGGCCACGAAAAACAGAGCACTGAGAGTGCTCTGCTCGCGGGCGAGGGGTAGATATAGGCAACTAATTGGTCCCGGTTCGTGCCACGAACCGGGACTAAAAGGCATCCTTTGGTCCCGGTTCACGCCACCAACCGGGACCAATGGTGGTGGGCCAGGAGCGAGGCGCATTGGTCCCGTTTTGTCCCACCAACCGAAACCAATAGGTCCAGCCGAACCGGGACCAATGGCCCACGTGGCCCGGCCGGCCCCCGGGGCTCACGAACCGGGTTCAATGCCCCCATTGGTCCCGGTTGTGGATTGAACCGGGACTAATGGGCTGACCCGGCCTGGACCATTGCCCCCTTTTCTACTAGTGTAATGTGCTTGTTACTTTGTTATGAGAGGTGTGAAAACAATTGGCCAGCGTACATACGTTTTCTCGATTGTATCGGCCAGCGTACATTAACAATTGGCTGGCGATATTTTTAGTGTTGGCTCGATGCTATCTCTTAGAGCATCTCCAGCCGCGCCCCCAACAGGCCCCCAGGGCGACTTTTTTCCCGCCGTCGCCGGAAAAAAACCAGTCGCGCCCCCAAGACGTCGAAAACCGCCGGCTCGGCCCGTTTTTGAGCTCGGCAACCCCAAGCCAAACCCAGCGCGCTGGGGGCGCTCGGGGGCTCCAGCAGAAGGGAAAAATACGCCTGAGCCACACTGTCAGGCGAAAAGTCAAGGCAATCGTCCAGATTCGCCCCCACCCCCGAGCGCTCGGCCACGACCCTGCCGATCTCGGCACTTCCCGCCGCCCAGCATCGCTAGATAGGTCATTCCCCGCGGGAAAAGAGAGAAGGTTTCGCCGCGGCAACCTCTCCGTCACCTTCCCGGTGAGTTTTCCGGCGCTCCGGCCACACAGGGCGGTATACCGGCGGCTGTGCGCCCACCACGTCCGCCAGATGTTCGGTAGTTGCTTGCTCGGCGATGGACTCGGACAGCGAGGAGGCGCTCGCGGCGTTGCTGGAGGAGGAAGCCGATGCCGACGTGCAGGAGGAGGAGCATCTCATGGTCCTCGCTACCTTCGTCGGCCTGCTCGCGAGCAATGAAAAGCCGCAGCGAGGTGGCTCGGCGCCGGGGCGGCTGAAAGTGAAGAACCGACATCGTCTGGAAGACTATTGCATGCTCTACTCTGACAACTTCGTCGATCCTCTATTGCACGGCGACAAATTTTTTGGCACAGTTATCGGATGAGCCAAAAGCTTTTCTTCAAGATTGTGAATTCCATGTGGGAGTTCGACAGCTACTTCAAGTGCAAGAAGGATTGCACCGGCACATTTGGATTCACCTTAATCCAGAAGTACACGACAGCGATGAGGATGCTTGCATACGGAGCTCCCGGTGATTCACTCGACGACTATGGGCGCATGGCCGAGTCCACAACCATTGAGTGTTTCTACAAGTTCTGCAGGGCAGTGGTGGCAGTGTTTTGACCGCAATAATTTGGTTCGTCTGGAAAGCTATGCAGCAGAATATATGTACATATCTCCACTAGCTGTGATCGTTGTTGCATTGACCAGATGCAACGCTACCTCGGAATATAATTTTTGTCTCCTGCTGATGGAAAGAAGAAATGATGCGTCGGGTATGTGATTCTGTTCCTCCACTTGCAAAAGCATCCCTCTGCTTTAGCTCCCGGAGTATCGACAACGACATTTTTCTTTCCGATGGCAGGCAGCTTGTTGTGGAGAAGAAATGATATTGATATTACATGTGGTTGGCAGGGTGGGAGAAACCAATGTAGATACAAAAGTGGGTGCTTGAGTTTAAGGTTTAGGTATGTGTGCACTTTAAAAAATAAAATAAAACGGCGAGTGCACCGGATATTGCTTTTAGCTCTAGGGAGTGCATGCTCCTGTGCGCAAAAAATGCATTTTGCCAAGGTCAATTTATTTTGAAAAAAATAGACGTGTTCACACCCCAAATGCTACCTGCAATTTTGTAAGGAAAAGCTTGAGCATTTTGACCTGTGTTAAAAAAAATTCAAACAACAAATGTTATGTCTAAATGTTACACAATTTGTTTTATTTCACTAACGAAGCACTATCCTGTTTCACATGAAAATTGGAAAGCATGCTTATTAAGAATTTATTTACTATTTTTTAATTTACTGTTCACGGGGAGCATATACTCCCCAAAGCCAAAACTCCGCTTCCTGAATGCACATCATATTATGACATAATTTTCTGAAGTCATCAGTCTAACTAAGTAGAAAAAGATACTAGTATTATGAATAACTATATTAGAACTTAAAATAAAATAATTATAATTTATTATATTTAGTTATTTTATAGTTCTAGAATATTTATTAAATATGAGTAGCATGCATGGTGTATGTTAAAGTGTGGGTCTTTGTCCATTCATAGTGACATGATGAATTAGCATAGTTGTATGTTCAAAGGATTATACTTAGTGGGAATCAACTATAGGTATATAGGATATAGCATATGAGCAACTGTGCCAACACAAAAGAATACATTTATTTGTTGAAATAAAGTAGATATAGATGCATTTCTTGGCAGACATATTAATTTGGTAGGAGTACTATCGTTGGCAGTCATATTAGTTGGGGGTGGGGTGCTCACAGGAACGACTATGGGAACAATTTTGTTTTGCTTCCCCTATCTCTTTTACCACATGATCGACTTTTGTCGCGAGCCACCCATACATTCAACGGTGGGGGAGGCGAGATGACACCAGTAGTACTCCCAGTGGGCGTTTACTTAATGCTATCTGAACCGGCAAAGACTAGTATAAGCACTGGGAGATCTCCGACTAATGACTCTGGCCAGGAAGTAAAAACGGAATCGAGTAGTAGATAGTGGAGGTTAATGGCGCACGTACGTCTCATCGCTAATGGAAAATCTTCCTAGAATTAGCAATGCAAGTAGTGGTGGCGTGGTGGGTGGTCTCATCATTTTGACAGGGACTAGCTAGGTCTAGTGATTAAGAAGCCTAGAGATGATCTGATGGACATAGGCGACATCTCAAGTGCCACGCTCGCTCGAGAGTGTGTGTGGCGTGGCGTGTCACTCATGGCCTAGCTAGGGCGGTTAGGATGATCATCATCGATCCGAGGTGGCAAGCAGCATGAGATAGCATGCAGCTAGTGTTCCATGGACAATATATACATCACCTTTTTTGCTAGAAAGTAATTAGGCTAAAGTTTTTTCTCAACTTAGGTTTTAGCTGCACTAATGAATGTTACTACCCTGCAAAGAAAAAAAATGTAACATGCAGCACGAAGACCTCTGGCGTGGTGGGTTCTGGGTTGGGGGTGCAGCTAGGCAGAGGCAAGTCTCCTGAAGTGGCCAGTCCAGCCGGCGTCACGAGGGCTATGTCTCGCTTAATGCCAGATATACCCTCGTCTAACTTCTACCCCTTCGCTAACGGGTTGGTCCAATATTGTAGCTTCCTTGAGTGGTTTTGGGAATATTCAATGGATCGGTTCATGGCTTGAGAAGCTTTCATGTGCGTTTTTTCTGTGTGTTCTAGTCTGACCAGTATTCGCATACAGATTGAAAATTTGAAGGAACATGTTGAAAGATATTTCAGAAATACACGGTGTACGTTTATTTAATATATTGTAAACATTTTCTTAATACATACTAAACATTTTACATAAATGTAATGATTATTTTAAAAAGTAAAGAATTTGTTAAGTGTAAGAAAATTTTGATTAAATGTCACGGACATATTTTTGAATAGTGTGACACTTTTTTAGAAATTTCGTCCATTCTTTTACATTGTATAAATATTTTAAAAATGAAATGAACATTTCTTTGAAATACATGCTCGTTTGTTAAATGTCCCAAACTTTTTGAATAGTACAAATATTTGCTAAAAATTGCACGTACAATTTTTTTACATTGCATAATTTTTTTAAAATACACGATGAATGCTTTCAATTATTTAGGTAAAAACATATGCTTTTCAGAAATATAAATCAAAGTAAGAAGAATAAGTAACGAATGAAGGCAACTAATAATCACTACTGAGCCGGCCTACTAAATGTTGTGCTTCAGGCGAGGTGGTAGTCGCATTTGCTGCAAGCGAGATATAGCGTTGCCTGACCGGCGTGGCTTCCTCTGCGGGAGCTATAATCTTGCCCGTTGTGTCGCCACTGCCGAGCGCTACTGGGCTGGCACATACTGTAGCGATGGCGCCAGTTTCTTTTCCTCAATGGTTTCCTTATAAGGGTTTTACTGTTTGCAATTGTTTTCTTTGATTTTTTTCTGGTACATTTGGTTTTTTCTGTATTTTTTGGTTTTCTTAGTTTCTATCTTTATTTTGAACAGTTTCTTTGGGTTATTTTTCTTTTCTAATTTTTCAACCTCTGCATACAGTTTTCGCACAGATGAAATTTTTTATACACATTTAATATTTTAAAATATATTTATTATTATTTTTAAATTATTTCTTTTGTCATTTTCTCATACACATTGTACAATTTGGTATACATCTAAAACATTTATATATATATATATGTGTGTTTAATACTTTTGAAAAACATCATTAAATTTTTTTGAAATGTAATTTACAGACTTGAAATAAAAGCACGACAAGTATTTTGAAATGAAGAGGGTACGATACATGTTTTTGAATTAAACAAACAGTTTTTCACATTGCATCACATTTTCCAAAATTTTCATCTACAATCTTTTGAAATATGTGAACATTGGTTAAATGTCACGAATGTTTTTTTAATGCCATCAAAATTTTTCTTTAAATTACACTTATTTTTACTATGTGTTAACTTTTGTCAAATTCATAGTAAACATTTAAAGATAATTAAGTACTCCCTCCGGTCCATATTACTTGTCGCTCAAACGGATGTATCTAGATATATTTCAATGCTAGATACATCCATTTGATCGGCAAGTAATATGGATCGGAGGAAGTACATTTTTCTCGGAATATATGTATTTATTATTATTATTCAAAACTATAAAAACAAAACAGCAATAAAAACTCAAAAAAACAACAATAATAGAAAGTACTATATATAGAAATCAAACTTAAGAAAAGTTGGAGCTACTTAAACTGAGTTATCCCATTTCAAGTTGCCTTGTTGTGACGCGTTCTTCTGCCTCGCTAGAAGCGAGGCATAGATTCACAGGGCTTCCTCGGCCTTTGACCCTGACAAGCTTTGGTTGAGATGGGCCATGCCCACCGGTCACATCTCCTTT
>NC_057798.1:777571294-777687220 GCF_018294505.1 Triticum aestivum
ATTACAGAATATATATTTAAACTACCACATCTCAAAAGATTTTCATGTATAACAACTAATACACAAAAAGGAAAAATGTCATCATATATAAATCATGCATGACAGATTATAATAAATGCCATGATGCAAAATGTCATCTTCTTATAAACAAAAGGCCATCCTCTTATAAAAATCCCATTCTCTTATAATAAAAATGCCATCCTCTTTATAAAAAATGCCATTATCTTATAATGAAAAAATGTCATCCTCTTTATGAAAGAGAATTCATCCTCTTATAATAAAAAAAATATATACCATCCTCTTTATAAAAAATGTCATCCTCTTCATAAAAAATGCCCTTGTAAAAAAATGCCATGATTAAAAGTGCCCATCCTATTTATACAAAACTGCCATGGTAAACAAATGCCATGATAAGAAATGTCATCCTCTTATAATACAAAATGACATCCTCTTATAGCAAAAACGCTATCTTATAATAATAATGACATCATATTGATAATAAGAAAAATGTCATGCGCTTAGTAAAACTGTGATGCCATAAAAAAAATAAAAAATGCCATCTCTCAATAGCAAAATGTCATCCTCTTCAAAAGATCCCATTCTACAAAACATAAAACTACCCATGGGATTTTTGGGATCGGAAAATATATTTGGCATTTTAAACAGAAAAGATTCATAAAAGACCCTCTAAGTCCAGTGGTGTTGGCCGCCTGCGCACGCATAGGAGATCGTGTGTTCAAACAAAGGCACATTCGCAAAATTTTGGAAGGAAAAAAACACGCATTGGCTAGAAGCAGCTGCACAGCGAAACACTCTGACGATCCTACGTGGCACCGGTTCTTCTCCGAGATTCGTGTGATGGCAAAGTGGATGTTTGTTGGGGTTAGCCCCTCACGAACGGTCGCCGGATAACATTTCTTCTTTTTTTTCTTGCAGGAGGCCAGGCCGACAAACCCAGGAAGGAAATTTCTGTTCCTCAATCAAGAAAAAAGTTTGTAAAAGAGAAAAAAAATCGCGTCGTAGAGGCGACAGCGTCTCTCCTAGCTGCATCAGAATTCCCTTGTAAATTAGTATAGACGCAAGCGCTCATATACACGTGCATACACTCATCCTATGAACGCACACACTCACACCTTACCCCTATGAGCACCTACGAAAGACTGAGTGAGCATATCATTACAAAGTCACTGTAGGCACCTCGTCATCAACAGGAATGTCTCCTCCCACTAAATGCACATCGCCGGAAATCCTGAAATAAATCCAGGAATAAATGCGAGCACCAGGACCTGAACCCTGGTGGACTAGGAATACCATAATCCCTCTAGCCATCCAACCATAGGTTGATTCACATGTTTGGTCCTACTGCTGATGAAAAAACATTGTATCCCCTCCACTCGTGCACTATATGGTGAGCTAGCTGTTGGTTCGTTCTTTCTTTATTTGTAAATAGATGGAGAGAGCACCGTTGTAGGGGTGTGGCGCGCGGAATGCGTTAGGCCAACTCCAACGCGTGACCCAGTCTTTGTCCATTTGAGGCAAAACGAACACAAAACACGCCCCAACATGCGACCGCAAACGGAAGGGCATCCACTTTTTGTCCATCCTCAACCCATTTCCTTGTGACGTGTTTGCGTCCAAACAGACAGAGCGCGGATGCACGCGGGCGCTCTCTTCGTCCTCTCCGTAGCCTGCCCGTTGATGAAAATCCACCCCTTCCCCACCATAGCCACCCCGTCATTTTCCGGCCGCTTCCGCGGCAGTCAAGGACGGCCGCCCCAACAACCCCGTCGCATCTACAAAAATCCCCCCTCCCGCTTTCGGAGAAATTCTTGCCAGTGTTTGTGGGATTTCTTCATCGCCTCCGGTACTAGAGAAACTATGGCCGCCGGCGACGGTCATCGGCCCCAACACCGTCTGCCTCGCGATGCAAGGCCTCCTACCGCCCTTATCTCCGCTTGTACAGTCCCGCTGCATGTACGGGAGGCCGTGGTGCTTTTCATCGACCGCGTCTCCACCACGACCACAAGGTGTTCGACACTTTGCTCGTAAGGTACCATAGATAGTGAGGAGTTCGCCTAATTTCATCATGAAATGCGTGATTGTCATACTCATATGCAACTTCAATATGACTTAGTTGAGTGAGCTCATGTGCAATCCCATTGGCAGCCAGTAGATGTATCAACCCATTTACTTTTTGATATATTTGTGACAATTTAAATTTGGTTGTAAAACTATTTACTATTACCGTTTTGCTAATTCACATTTAGATGTAAAATAGTTATCTGACATCTAACGTCTCCATCGTTCGATTTCGTGTGTTTTTTGGTTGTCTGGATTGAGTTTTTTCTTTTTGAGCAACTATGTCTCGATTAGGTGTGCAGCCTTGTTGCGGTTCCATTCTGGGCGCTCGGTTGTGGATGTGATGTGTCCTTCTATGTCAGGCTGAATGCCGCCACACTATATGTTGGGTTGCTACGGCCACTTGATGTTTTCTTTTTTTTTTCTTGCGATGGTCCATGCTTTTGGGAACATAAAAGTTAGAGAGTAAATGATGTTTTTGTTCAGTTCTTGTTCATTCGTGGCATCCCTTTTTTCAATTTATTTTATCAACGTGATTTTTTGTGATACGCATGTACTGTTCATTGAATGAAAGTTGTGGACTCTTTTTTTCTTCATTGTGATTTTTATACTCGTGTTTACTATTTCATGAGTGAGAGAGCTGCATATTCACTTTTTGATGCACAAACTTGTTCAACATTTGTATGTCCATCCTCAATATGCAACTCAGTTTACCTCATGCACTTAAATGTCTTCATTTGGATGTCTACTCTCAACACGCAACTCACTCGACAGTTGCATATCAATGCAGAACAAACAACTTGTTTGTCTCTGACTCAATTGCATGTCCATCTTTTGACATGCAACTCGTTCGATACGGTTGCATGTCCACCCTCAACATGCAACTTGTCCAACTGTGATCCCAGTTGCATGTCCTCCCTCGATATGCAACTTGTCCAACTCCGACCTAGTTGCATGTCCATCTTTGACGCGGAACTAATCCGATAAAGTCACTTCTCCATCCTCGACACGTAACTTGTCTGACTGCCATCCTAATTTCCAACCTAGTTGTAAGTCCGCAATCGACTTGCAACTGAGCCTGTAGGTGTTGTTGTCGTCCCAATTGCAAGCCCACTCCTCAACCCGCATATGGGCATGTACTTTATGTTCTTGCCCCAATTGCAAGTTCGTCCTCCACTGGCAATTGGTCCCGTAGTAAGTGTTGTCTCGCTTGCAAGTCTGCCCAGTCGACTCGCAACTGGGCTCATAGGGTGTTGATGTCTCCTCGGTTTGCAAGCCCACTACTAGACTCGCAACATGGCACGTAGTTTTTTTGACAGAAAGACTGTAAGGGAACCCCCCTACAGTATAATTGGTGCAACAAACCCAAATTGCAAGTAACGTGCCTTGAACCTGGGTGGGTGGGAAGGCATCAGCCCCTTCCCGCCACTAGGCTATGCCTTAGTCTGCAACTTGGCACGTAGTTGTTTTCATCCCAGTTGCAAGTCCATCATTGACTCGCAGCTAGGCCTGTAGGTGTTGTTGTCATCCCGGTTGCAAGCCCACCCCTTGACCCACCTCTTTGCCCGTACATTTTTGTTTTAGTCCCAGTTGCAAGTCCTCCCGCCTCGCAACTAAGGGCGGCGTAGTGTAGGTGTTGTCCCATGTGCAAGTCCGCACATCAACCCTACAAATCAGGCCCACAGGGTGATGTTATCTTCCAGGTTTCAAGCCCACCCCTCGATTCACAACTTGGCTCATAGTTGTTTTCAACCTAGTTGCAAGTCCACCCTCTACTCATCGTTGGGCCCATACTTTTCCTTGTCCCAGTTGCAAGTCCCCCTCAATTCTCAATTGGGCATGTAGTAGGTGTTGTCCCACTTGCATGTCCACCCCTCAAAAAGTAGGTTACTTTTTTGATATATTTGTGACAATTTAAATTTGGTTGTAAAACTATTTACTATTATAGTTTTGCTAATTCACATTTAGATGTAAAATAGTTATTTGAATTTTAACGTCTCCATCGTTCGATTATAACATCAAGATTCGTGTGTTTTTTGGTTGTCTGGATTGAGTTTTTTTTCTTTTTCAGCAACTATGTCTGGATTAGGTGTGCAGCCTTGTTGTGGTTCCGTTCTAGGCACTGCGTTGTGGATGTGATGTGTCCTATGTCAGGCTGAATGCCGCCACACTATATGTTGGGTTGCTACATCCACTTGATTTTTTCTTTTTTTTCTTGTGATGGTCCGTGCTTTTGGGAACATAAAAGTTAGAGAGTAAATAATTTTGTTGTTCAGTTCTTGTTCATTCATGGCATCCCTTTTTTCAATTTATTTTATCAACGTGATTTTTTGTTATACGCATGTACTGTTCATTGAACGAAAGTTGTAGACTCTTTTTTTCATTGTGAGTTTTATGGCAAATTTAACAAATTTGACCTATAGATGGAATCAAATCATAGAATGAACTATCCGTGAAACTATTTCACGCGGCTGACCTTTTTGTGTGACGCCTGCCACGAAGGCGCCACACTACGCTGTGCAACGCCTCACAGATAGGCGCTACACAGCCAGCGTCGCACACGTGTGATCAGAAAATTACTAAGTCGTGTGCAGCGCCTGAGAGCTAGGCGCCACACTATACAGTGCAGCGCCTAGCTCCTAGGCGTTGCACTAGTGCAGCGCCTAGCTCCCAGGCGTTGCACTAGTGCAGCGCCTGAGAGCTAGGCGCCACAGGTCAGCCGCGTGAAATAGTTCTACGGATAGTTCATTCTGTGATTTAATTGCGTCTATAGGTCAAATTTGTCAAATTTGCCGAGTTTTATACTCATGTTTACTGTTTCATGAATGAGGGAGTTGCATATTCACTTTTTGATGCACAAACTTGTTCAACATTTGTATGTCCATCCTCAATATGCAACTCAGTTTACCTCATGCACTTAAATGTGTTCATTTGGATCTCTACTCTCAACACGCAGCTCACTCGACAGTTGCATATCCATGCACAACAAACAACTTGTCTGTCTCTGACTCAATTGCATGTCCATCTTTTGACACGCACCTCGTTCGATACAATTGCATGTCCACCCTCAACATGCAACTTGTCCAACTGTGATCCCAGTTGCATGTCCTACCTCGATATGCAACTTGTCCAACTCTGACCTAGTTGCATGTCCATCTTTGATGCGGAACTAATCCGATCAAGTCACTTCTCCATCCTCGACACGCAACTTGTCCGACTGCCATCCTAGTTTCCAACCTAGTTGTAAGTTCACAACCGACCTGCAACTGAGCATGTAGGTGTTGTTGTCGTCCCAGTTGCAAGCCCACCCCTCAACCCGCATCTGGGCTTGTACTTTATGTTCTTGTCCCAGTTGCAAGTCCATCCTCCCCTCGCAACTGGTCCTGTAGTAAATGTTGTCTCGCTTGCAATTCTGCCCACTCAACTCACAACTGGGCTCATAGGGTGTTGCTTTCTCCTCGGTTTGTAAGCCCACTACTAGACTCACAACTTGGCACATAGTTGTTATCATCCCAGTTGCAAGTCCATCATTGACTCGCAGCTAGGCCTGTAGGTGTTATTGTCATCCCGGATGCAAGCCCACCCCTTGACCCACCTCTTTGCCCGTACCTTTTTGTTCCTGTCCCAGTTGCAATTCCTCCCGCCTCGCAACTAAGGGCGACGTAGTGTAGGTGTTGTCCCACTTGCAAGTCCGCACATCAACCCTACAAACTAGGCCCACAGGGTGATGTTATATTCCAGGTTTCAAGCCCACCCCTCGACTCGCAACTTGGCTCATAGTTTTTTTCAACCTAGTTGCAAGTCCACCCTCTACTCGTCGTTGGGCCCATACTTTTCCTTGTCCCAGTTGCAAGTCCCCCTCGATTCGCAATTGGGCATGTAGTAGGTGTTTTCCCACTTGCAGGTCCACCCCTCGACACGCAACTAGACACATAGGTGGTGTTGTCTTCTTGGTTCCAAACCCACCCCTCGACCCACCTGTTTTTCCACATAGTTGTTTTCAACCCAATTGCAAGTCCAACATCGACTCGCAGCTAGCCTGTAGGTGTTGTTGTCATCCCAATTGCAAGCCCACACCTAACCTCGCACCCTTACTTTCTGTTCTTGTCCCATTTGCAAGCCTCCCCCCATGACTCGTAATCGGGGGCTATAGTATGTGTTGTCCCACTTGCAAGTCCACTCCCTCAACTCGCAACTTGGCCAATAGGTATTGTTGTCGTCCTGATTGCAAGCCCATCCCTCGACTTGAACTTGGTCTTAGTTGTTTCTAACCTAGTTGCAAGTCCACCATCAACTCGCAACAAGGCCTGTAGTAGGTGTTGTCCGACTTGCAACTCCACACCTCGAGTTGGAACTGGACCCATAGGGTGTTGTTGTCTTCTCGGTTGCAAGCCCAACCCTTGACCCGCAGCTTGTCCCGTAGTTGTTTTTAACCCAGTTGCAAGTCTACCATCAACTCGCAACTCGGTGCATTGTTTGTTTCATCCAAGTTGCAAGTCGACCCATTATCCAAGTTTAAAACTACTCGTTGCCCATTGTACATATACATGTTGAAATTTTAAGGAACACGTCAAAGTTTTTCCCAAAATACATGTTGAAGATTTAAAATTTTCTTAATACATATTAACCAATTTCATAAATGCAATGATTTTTGTAATCTGCAAAACATTTTTTAAGTGCTAGATCATTTTTACTAAATGTCACGAGCATTTTTTTGAATGGTGCAAAAAATTTCTTAAAATTATGTATCCATTTTGTTTTACATTGTATAAACATTTTTAAAAATCACAAATATTTCTTTGAAATGAGTGATCATTTTTTAACTGTACGGACATTTTATTGTATGGTACGAATAGTTTCAAAAATTGCACAAACAAATATTTTGCACTGCATGAAATAAGTTTAAATAGGCAATAAACGCTTTTGAATATTTACGTGATTTTGTTTTTCTTTTCAATCAAAAATATAAATAATTAAGGAAAATGACTAACGAACGAAGTTAACTAACGATCAGTACTGAGACGGACAACTTTGTGCTTGAAGCGAGGTGGTAGTCGCACTCGCTACAAGCGAGATATGGTGCTTTCCTGAGGGACCGAGCTCCATCTCGCCACTAGCGATCATGCTACTGGGCTGGGCCATTACTATAGCCATGGCGCCTGTTTTTTTTCTCCCTATGTCTTTTTCTTATCAGGGTTTCTACAGTTTGCAACGGTTTTCTTTGATTTTCTCAGGTTTCTTTGGTATTTCTTTTTTGTCCTTTTAGTTTTCTTCATGGCTTTTTTCCATTTGGGTTTTCACATGTTTTCTTTGGGTTTCTTTCTATTTCTTTCAAACACGAATACATTTTTGGTACATGAACATTTTTATACACATTCAACATTCTAAAATACATGACTAACATTTTTTCAAATACTTACTTTAAAGTTGTGTTCATACACATTCCACATTTTTATATACATATAAATCAATTTGTATACATAATTGAAACATTAAATGTAAAGTACAATTTTTTAAATGTTATGGTACATTTCGTTTGGATTAAACAAAAAATGTTTTCACATATATAATATTTTCCAAAAAAATCACTTATATTCTTTCGAAATACATGAATATTTTGAAATTTTCAATATCATTTTTCAATGATATCAACATTTCTTTGAAATTACACTAATTTTTACGTTGTGTTAACATTTTTTAAATTCACAGTGAACATTGAACAAGAATAAGTACTCCCTCTATAAATAAATATAAGACGTTAAGTTTTTTGAAATAAATGTATTTTTTAAAAAATATAAAAAGCAAAAAGATGAAACAACAATAAAAACCAGCAATAGAACTACGATATATAACAATCAAACCTAAGAAACATCCGAGCTACGTCAACTGGTCTGGCCCACTTTAAGCTGCCTTGAGGCTACACGTTCTTCTATCTCACTAGAAGCGAGACATAACCGAATTTCCCTCTAGCTAGGGTTTACCTTCCTCTCGCCGCCATTGGCGATGTTGAGAATCTACCTTCCTTCCCCTTGATCTGAGGTGAGATCCGCGGCTAGGGCGCCCATCCTGGTTGCGGGCTGTGTTCTCGGAGGGGTTCTAGGGTTTACCTGTCGCCAAAGACATGAAGATCGATCTACACTTGGTGGCTAACAATCATGGCGAGCGGGAGTTCGTCGGGTTCAGGCAACAAAGGGAAGGGTAGCTTGGAAGATTTGATGAAGGAACCGGCCCTGAAGGAGGATGATCTTGATGACGTGATCTTCGAGGATGATGATGCGCCGGCGGAGGAGGCGCTCCGCTGGATGATTTTGGCCCGAGTCCATATGGATAAGGGCTTCAACACGTATTGGTTCTTCCGGAACATGAGGACTGCATGGGATCTTGCCCGCCCAGTCAAGATCAAAACCCTCAAAGAGAATCTGTTCCAGATACAATTCGACTGCTTGGGAGATTGGGAGCGGGTCACGCAGGGGGGGCCATGGCACTTTAGGGGAAATCCCGTGGTCATTGCCCCGTATGATGGATACTCAAAGCCTTCCTTGATTGAGCTCCATACGATCGAGATATGGGCACGAATCATCGAGCTTCTGATGGCTTTACATGGCAAAGTTAAGGCACTGGCCTCCAAGATTGACGAGTTTGTAGATTCAGAGCCCTCTTCCTTTGATTTCGAAGGAAATTTTTAACGAGTCATGGTCCAGCTGGATGTGCGTAACCCTCTGAAAAAAGCTATATCCTTGATCCGGGAGGCGAGCGGCAGATTTTTGCGGTCAAGTATGAGCGCTTGCCGGATTGGTGCCAGGTTTGCAGCATGATGGTCCATGAATTCAAAGAGCACGATGACGGAGTTCACCCTCCCTCTGCCCTGGTTTTCAAAAACCTTCATGCGCCAGCGACAACAGCTTGGGGGACCCGACACAGGAGCAGGAATCAGAGAGCAAAAAGCAATGAACGCCAATCTACTATTGACACTGAACAGGGTGAGAAGGGTATGCAGGAACAAGAGGAGGTGGACATGGACGTGGCGGAAGCCAATCATAAAAGAACTTCTGATCAAGTCATGGGCTCACCACAATCCAAAACCACAACGGGAATGGAGCTTGCCCTGGCTCCAAAACCGAGTGGGGAGGTTGTGCCTCATAGCCCCCCGCCGAAACCTAATCCAAAGAGGTCCAGGCTGACAGCCCAGAGTGAGAAGACAAGCAATGGTGGTGTGAAGAAAATACCTCCTGGAGGGAAGAACTCGGACGCGAGAGTGGCGGCCTCCCCGGCGGAGGACCGCCGAACGCAATGAGTCTATTCTCCTGGAATTGTCGGGGGATTGGCAACACCCCGACAATTCAAGAATTGCGTGAATTCGCAAATAAGTTTGCCCCTAAAGTACTTTGTATAGTTGAAACCCAGTTGAGTGGGGAGAGAGTTGAAAATCTGAAAAGTACTCTAGGTTTTGATAGTTCTTTTGCTGTGGATGCCTCCGGAAGAAGTGGAGGTTTAGATTTGTTTTGGAATAATGAAATAAACATTGAGATTTTTGGGCAACTCGAGGTATCACATCGATGGTAAAATCATAGGTCTAGGGGACCAGCCATGGAGGCTTTCATGTTTCTATGGGGAAGCACAAACCCATCTATGTCAGCACACGTGGGATACCATGAAGAACCTGTCCACACTACATGAGCTGCCTTGGGTTTGCATAGGAGATTTCAATGAGGTCTTGAAGCATGATGAACACGATGGCGTTGGCTCGAGAAGTCAGGCACAAATCCAGGGCTTCAGAGATGTCGTGGATGTTTGCGGTTTGGTCGACCTGGGCTTCAAAGGAACTAGATGGACATATGAAAAGAAAGTAACCAGCGGCTCTTATACCCGAGTCAGATTATATAGAGCCTTGGGCTCGGTTGATTGGTATGGACTGTTCCCCTATGCAGCTGTAGAACATCTCACGGCTGCTACATCTGACCACTCAGCCATCTTGTTACATCTAGCACAACAAGGTGGTGAAAGAAAGAAATCGAAATAGTTTCGCTATGAGGTAATGTGGGATACTCACCCCGACCTCAAATCTGCAGTTCAGGCAGTGTGGGAGCTGGAGAGCCATAACCCGCGGGTGTGTGAGGTGCGCGCTAATCTCGAGGTGCGTGCACGCAATCTGGGAGCTTGGTCGAGGACTGAGGGAGTCCTGGATAAGGGGGTATCCGGACAGCCGTACTATATACTTTGGCCGGACTGTTGGACTATGAAGATACAAGATTGGAGACTTCGTCCCGTGTCCGGATGGGACTCTCCTTTGCGTGGAAGGCAAGCTTGGCGATCCGGATGATAGATCTCCTTCTCTGTAACCGACTCTGTGTAACCCTAGCCCCCTCCGGTGTCTATATAAACCGGAGGATTTTAGTCCATAGGACAAGAACAATCATAATCATAGGCTAGCTTCTAGGGTTTAGCCTCTACAATCTCGTGGTAGATCAACTCTTGTAATACTCATATCATCAAGATCAATCAAGCAGGAAGTAGGCTATTACCTCCATCGAGAGGTCCCGAACCTGGGTAAACATCGTGTCCCTAGTCTCCTGTTACCATTAGCCTTAGACGCACAGTTCGGGACCCCCTATCCGAGATCCGCCAGTTTTGACACCGACATTGGTGCTTTTCATTGAGAGTTCCTCTATGTCGTCGCTATAAGGCTTGATGGCTCCTTCAATCTTCAACAACGTAGTCCAGGGTGAGACTTTTCTTCCCGGACAAATTTTCTTGTTCGGCGGCTTCTAACCGCGGGCCAATTCGCTTGGCCATCTGGAGCAGATCGACAGCTACGCCCCTGGCCATCAGGTCAGGTTCGGAAACCTAAACTACACTACCGACATCCGCGGACTTGACCTTCGACGGATTCGAGCCCACGTCAGGAGCGCCGAACGATCGCCACGCGCATGACTTAGATCTGCCATCAGACAGTATTCGGGATATCGCGCCTGCTACAGCTCCGGACTTCGATCCAGAGCAGATCGTGCCATCGGAGGACGGGTGGATGGACCCCGCCACGGAGGCCGCACACCTATCGGCGTTGGAGCCGAACACAGACTCCGCTCGTAAGGAAATCTGTGTCTCCGGACCCCCGGACTTGTCTCCGGTCGTAGGTTCCGGACCGCGTGCATCCATGCCCATCGAACCCGATTGGGCTCCGATCATGCAATTCACTGTTGTGGATATCTTTCATCACTCTCTCTGTCAGGAGATTCCTGGCCAAACTATGTCCGACTCGAGTGGGAAGCAGGCGACGAAGAAATTCGCACCACCCACTTAATAGCCACTGTCGATGATTTGACCGACGTGCTTAACTTCGACTCCGAAGACATCGAAGGTATAGACGACGATGCTGGAGAAGAATAAGAACCACCGCCCACAGGGCGCTGGACAGCCACCTCTTCGTATGATATATATATGGTGGACACCCCCAAAGAGAACAATGGCGATGAGGCAACAGAAGATAACCCCTCAGGGAGGAAATCAAAGCATGGGCGTCATCGGCGCCGCTCTAAGCCCCGTCACAGCAATATCGGCACAGGAGATGAAAACAATCCGGATGTTGCCGAAGATGAATACAACCCTGATCAGCCTGCCTTTGAACAGGCCGAACAGGAGCACGGGCTGGTCAGCCCAGAGGAACAGGCAACCGACGGATACACGGAGGATGACAACTACATGCCTCCCTCCGAACACGAGGTGAGCCTCGGTGACGATGAATTCGGCGTACCTGAGGATCCCATAGAGCAGGAGTGCTTCAAGCGCAAGCTTATAGCCACTGCAAGAAGCCTGAAAAAGAAGCAGCAGTAGCTCCAAGCTGATCAAGATCTGCTCACAAACAGATGGACCGAGGTTCTGGCGGCCGAGGAATACGGACTCGAGCGCCCAACCAAAGGTTACCCAAAGCACAAGTTGCTACCTCAACTAGATGAGGAGGCCGTAGAGCCTACACTACCAGGACAAGACGAGGCTGACCGGCCACCTCGTGGCCGGGATAAAATGGCATATCAGACCGAATACTAGCCCGCACCCCCACGCCAGTTCACTACGGCCCGGGGCAATACGCAGGACCTGCGAGATATATTGGAAAACAAAGCAGGACAACCAAGATCGATCTACGGATCACGGGGGCGCGCCACAGCACATGAAGATGATCGTCATGCCGGATACACTAATAATAAGTCCGTCCGGGCCGAACCTAACCGACCAGACTTAGTCGGACTACGTCGCGACATAGCCCGTCATAGAGGCGCCGCACACCCCCTTTGCTTCACTGATAAAGTAATGGACCACGAATTCCCAGAAGGGTTTAAATCTGTAATCATTGAGTCATACGATGGCACAACAGACCCCGCGGTGTGGATCAAAGATTTTCTTCTCCACATTCACATGGCCCGCGGTGATGACCTACATGCCATCAAGTACCTTCCCCTTAAACTCAAAGAACCAGCTAGACATTGGCTGAATAGCCTGCCGGCGAACTCCATCGGCAGCTGGGAAAATCTTCACGACACATTCCTCGACAACTTCCAAGGCACTTACGTGCGACCACCGGATGCTGATGACTTAAGTCACATTACCCAACAACCCGGAGAGTCAGCCAGGAAATTCTGGACTCGGTTCCTAACTAAGAAGAACCAAATTGTCGATTGTCCGAATGCCGAGGCCCTGGCGGCCTTTAAGCATAATATCCGCGACGAGTGGCTCACCCGACACCTCGGCCAAGAAAAACCAAAGTCCATGGCGGCCCTCACGACACTCATGACCTGCTTTTGCGCGGGCGAGGACAGCTGGCTGGCTCGCAGTAGCACCACGCCAAGAAACTCCGGAACTTCAGATGTCCGCGACAGTAACGGAAAGCCACGGCGCAATAGGTATAAGCGTTGGAATAATGGTGACAACGCCGAAGACACGACAGTTAATTCCGGATTCAGCAACTCAAAATCCGGTCAGCGGAAAAAGCCATTCAAAAGAAATAATCCGGGATCGTCCAGTCTGGACCGCATACTCGACCGCTCGTGCCAGATTCACGGCACCCCCAACAAACCAGCTAATCACACTAATAGAGATTGTTGGGTGTTCAAACAGGACGGCAAGTTGAATGCCAAAAACAAGGACAAGGGGCTGCACAACGATGATGACGAGGAACCTCGGTGTCCGAACACTGGGGGACAGAAGAAATTTCCCGTCCCAGGTGAAAACGGTAAACATGATCTATGCCACCCACATTCCCAAGCGGGAACAAAAGCATGCACTGCGGGACGTCTATGCGATGGAGCCCGTCGCCCCAAAGTTCAACTCATGGTCATCCTGCCCGATCACATTCCATCATAGGGACCATCCTACCAGCATCCACCACGGTGGTTCAGCTGCATTGGTCCTTGACCCAATCATCGACAGATTCCACCTCATGCGAGTCCTTATGGACGGTGGCAGCAGCCTGAACCTGCTTTATCAGGACACAGTGCGCAAAATGGGCATTGATCCATCATGGATCAAACCCACCAAAACCACCTTTAAAGGTGTAATTCCAGGGGTAGAGGCCCGCTGTACGGGGTACTACCGCCTCTACTACCGCTGCCAGTGCCGCGGAACCCGACACGAGGGGCGACACCCTCGAGTCGAGGCAGTAGGATCTCAGAACAGCAGCGGTACTACGGCTGAGAGCCCTCAGCCGGTACTACCGCTGCGTAGCGGTACTGCCGCCTGTGGCTCTTGAGCGGTACTACCGCTGGGGTCCACGGTACTACCGCTGGGACCAGATTCTCAGGAAGCAGGAGGGATTCTCCATCGAAGCGGGAAGGCTCTATGGGCGCAAAGAGGATGTGTACGTGATAATTCCACCCTAGCCTTACCAATGCGGACCCCCTCTTGATAGTACGGTGACTCCTACGAAACAAGTCCACCAAAACTGAAATGAAAGAGCTACACCGTCTTCGCTTAAAACTCTGAGGGGAAGGAATCGTCTCATGCCAAAGGATGAATCTCTGAAATACTCAAACCACACGATTAGTCCGCAAATGCTTTGTCATCAATCACCAAAACTACATAGAGAGAGACATTTCTTAACAATCTCCCCCTTTTTGGTGGATTGATGACAACCCGGGATTTGCACAAAGGTAGGACAAGAAGGTAAAACAAATCCCAGAACCACAAAATATAGACGGGCTCCCCCTGAATGTGTGCACCTAATTAGAGATGCCTTTGGAATGCAAGGCACACATAATAGGATCAACACTCCCCCTATATTTTATAGTCCGACAGCATTAGCAACAAGTAAGGTACATATAGCTAGGGTGCAGAAGGGTAGGTGTGAGCAAGGTAAATAATAGGATAAGCATGCAACTCACATACTACCAAAGTGAAAGGACATGCGGTGCCCCCATGTGTAGTTTTGGTAATTGATGACACTCTCTATGGACTAATGGTTGCATTGAGTTATATTTGAAGGATTTGTCCATAGGCTCTTCTCGAAGTCCATGTGTTGGTTTCAAGGATTCTATGTGTTGACCAAGGTGCTATTAAGGAATTATCCAAAGCTTGGTTATGTGAGTGTTGTGCTTATTGCAAGCATGTCTTGACGAAGAAGATTGTGTGATCATTCATGCTTACCTTCAAGACATCATCCAAATGAAGAGAGTTGGAAAGATTCAAGGTTGATCAAGACTAAGTCAAAAGTGAATCAAGTTGATCAACTCACAAAGCGTAGAAGATGTACCGAGAGGGATCAAGTGATCCCATGGTATGGTAAGCATTGTCCATTGTGCTTTGTGTACTAACCCATGGTCTATGTGAGAGTTCTATGTGGGGTTAGGTACGTGTTCATGGGCTTGCGTCAAGAGGAAGATATCACTCAACCCATGGAGAAGAAACATCAAGTGGTGATCGTCATCAGGATTGCCGTGTGCAAGTTTAAGTGGAGCATCACGAAGAGACCAAATGCTTGAAGCTTGCCGTCCATTTTGGTGTCAATGGACTTGTGAAGATGTGCTGAAGAGTGGCTCACCCATAGTGGAGTATGGGGGAGCAATCATCTAGTCTTCATCGACCCAACGCAATCAAGAAAGGTGGTCCATCTTGAGGAGGACAAGTTCGGCATCATCTAGCTCAAGTGGATCATGTGCAAGCCAAAGGTTTGCCCTTGATAGGTTTTTATTTTACCTGTCTCATGGTGGTAGTTGGAATACCGGTCTTTAGGATCGATTGTCGTACTATCAAGGGGGGCTCTCGATGAGTAGCTTTATCGTATCATTAGTAGAGAGCTCAAACCATTGCTTCCTTGCATCATCTTTCTTGGTTCTTGTTTGGTTTTTGTTGTGAGAATTGGAGCTTATTGTCATCTTGATGACAAGCTCGAGTTCATCGAAAACGAAGTTCACATGCTTCTTCTATTGCGTTTTCGGTGGTGGAGGTTTTACCGGTCCTATTTGATGAACGGTTCTCACCATTTTCTGTTGGTCCTTTTCTAATTTGCTTCTTATTGTTATTTCTATCAAGATTGTGTTAGGCCTTGTCGCTAGCTTTCCAACAAACTTGGTTTCGTTGAATTCGGAGTCCGTTTGCAGAAGTTGTGGCAGTTTTGGTGTTCTGAAAAGGGTGCAGCGGTACTAACGCGAATTGGAGCGGATGTAATTTTTTACTACCGCTCCAGAGCGGTACTACCGCGGCTCTTACAGCGGTAGTACCGCTCCGGACCAAAAACTCATCCCAAGTCATGCGGTGGTAGGCACGGATGTAATTTTTTTAGTACCGCTCGCAAGCAGTAGTAACGCTACCCTTTGCGGTAGTACCGCGATCCCTAGCGGTAGTACCGTGAGGACGAGCGGTAGTACCACTCCGGCGGTAGTACCGCTCTGTGCGGGCTGTGAGGATAACGGTTGGATTTTTCCCCACCTATAAAAGGGGGTCTTCTTCCCCAATGAACCTTATCTCTTGAGCTCGTGTTCTTCCTCCATTGTTGACTTTCTTTGAGCTTGCTAACTCTCAATCCCTCCATGGATTCTTGCTAGTTTTTGAGGGAAAAGAGAGAGGAGATCTAGATCCACATTTCCACCAATCACTTTCTCCTCTATGTGAGAGGAACCCCTTGGATCTAGATCTTGGAGTTCTTGGTGTTCTCCTTCTTATTCTTCCTCTCATTTTCCTCCCTAGCATTAGTTGCTTCGGTGGGATTTGGGAGAGAGGGACTTGGGCACTCCGTGTGCCCTTGCCATTGCATTTGGTGCATCGGTTTGAGTTCTCCACGGTGATAAGTGGAAGTGAAGTTTGAGAAGCTTATTAATATTGGGTGTTTGGGCACCCTAGAGCTTGTTCCTCTTGGGTGCCTTGGCGCCCTAGACGGTTGGTGTTGTTCGGAGCTCAATCATTGTGGTGTAAAGCTCCGGGCAAGCGTCGGGGTCTCCAATTAGGTTGTGGAGATCGCCCCGAGCAATTTGACGGGTTTCGGTGACTGCCCCCAAGGGTTGCCAAAGTGTACGGGTTCGGTGACCGCCCCCAAGGGTTGCCATTTGTACGGGTTCGATGACCGCCCTCAAGGGTCCCTTAGTGGAATCACGGCATCTTGCATTGTGTGAGGGGCGTGAGGAGATTACGGTGGCCCTAGTGGCTTCTTGGGAGCATTGTGCCTCCACACTACTCCAAACGGAGATTAGCATCCACAAGGGTGTGAACTTCGGGATACATTGTCGTCTCCGTGTGCCTCGGTTATCTCTTACCCGAGCCCTTTACTTATGCACTTTTCTCTGTGATAGACATATTGTTTCTTGTCATATATCTTGCTATCACTTAGTTGTTTATCTTGCTTAGCATAAGTTGTTGGTGCACATAGGTGAGCCTAGTTGTTGTAGGTTTTGTGCTTGACAAATTAACCGCTAGGTTTATTCCGCATTTGTTCAAGCCTAAACCGTAATTATTTTAAAGCGCCTATTCACCCCCCCTCTAGGCGACATCCACGATCTTCCACAAAGTACTCGACAAACATAGATAATAAGGGATAAGGTAGCTTATGTCTCACACCATATGAACGAGAAGCAGGTGTCACAAGCACAAAACAAACCAAGGCAAAGTACAAGAAAAGAGTTTGTGAGAAATACAAAGGTGAACAAGCCACACAAACACACGCTCGCAACTCGACAACGACAAATCCCTAGACTCTCTCCCCCTTTGGCATCGAGACAGCAAAAAGGAAGAGAGCGCTGCTACGGCTCCAGGTGATAGCAAGCTGAGGATCTCTAGCATCACATCCCAGCGGGATCTTCTACACCGCCGTCATCGGTAGGAAACTGCTCGGTGTCTGAATAGGTCCACGGGGAATGCTGCTAAATCCACTCCTCCTCATCGGTGATCTTTCCCTCAGATCCGCTGGCAGCTGTTGCACCAACTGACGCATGAGCTCCTTGTGACGGCTCCAGGCCTTCTTCTTAGAAACATGGGCCATATACTGTTCATGAGACTCCATACAAAAGAGTTTCTTCATCTTGCGCTTGATCTTCTTTGCCCATGAGGGCTCCACTCCAGAGGGCTCATAATCCGCATCATCATCATCATCAGCCTCGCCCTCTGTCTCCATGTCAGCAGCTTCAGATGGAATCCCAGACTGAGGAGCCGGGGTGCCCCAGTTCTCCTTCTTCCTCGGACGCTTGATCTCATGAGAGACTAACTCTCAAGTCTCCAACACAACATTAGGATAGACGCACGCCCAAGCCTTCTCAATTAGCAACATGATGAATGGACCATAGATAGGGCACTTGTGCCCAGAGATGGCTGAGATAAGTTCAGACCACATGACATGAGAGATATCCAAGGATTCTTCAGTGTTTTCATCCTTCTCATGCTAGCATAAGAGAAGCATGTCCACGAGAAACGAGTGAACCATATCCAAGTTGCCAATACGAGGGAAGAGAGTCTCTCAGAAGATGTGATGAAGTATGTCCAGATAAGCAGGCAATTCATAGGTCTCCTTCTCAGTCACGAGGTGAATCTTCAAAGTACAGTAGGGCCAGAGAGCTTGCTTGGGAGTGGAAGTTGCATTGCGGTGAGGGCGAAAGCCGACTGGGTTCTCTAGTCCTTGATATTCTACCCCAAGTAACTCCATGAAGGCCTTCCACTTGACAGAAAGTAACTTGCCATTTGTCATCCAAGTTGGAGTCCTTTCCTCATCGATTCCAAGATGGACCGTGGCATAAAACTGAGCCACCAAATCAGCATCAAAGTCCGTGTTGAATTGCATGACCCTGAGGTTGTTCAGCTGAGAACACATCTGAAGGGCTTCGCCAAAGTAAGCAGGATCCTTCTCCATAACATCAATGTCGATGGAGCAAACATCAACATAGAGATTTTTCTTGGATTTTATCACATCAAAGTAGATGGCAAACTGAAAGCGGTTCCAGAACGGGCGGTTGACCAAAGTGGTTTCTTGATCTTCCGCATAGGGGTTGCGGCGACGCCTTTCCCAGAACTCCTTGGCATTCATCTCTGTCACACTCTTGCCCCTAGGCTTCGGCTTGTTTGCAATAGACTTCTTGTGCTGAGAAGGAGGTTGAGTACATGAGGATGGACCCGCTGTCTCAGAGGTGCGATAGCGCTTTGAAGTTGAACGCCCGGGATTGACACGGTGGACATGCTGCTCAGAAGGAGCATCACCTAGAACCAAACACACGGACAGAAGAAACAACACAAAATAAAGAGCATAAGCCACCAAACAAAACAAATTGGATCGAAATTTGGTGTGAGTATGATGGAAGTGGGCATCCAGCGGTAGTACCGCGATCAGGAAGCAGCAGTACCGCCCGAGCAGTAGTACCGCTCCGATGGAGCGCTAGTACCGCTCCAGGCGGGGGAACGCTGGTTCCCTACTGCCGTGGACAAATCCGGCACTACCGGGATGCCAAATTCAAAAATAATCCTACCAAATACCAATCCAAACAGTCTAGACACCTTCTCCATCCTACTCAAGCCTTGATTTAGCTAAAAATCGAGAAATGCGACGCCTATTGCCCCTAAAGTCTAGATTTTAAACTAGGCACAGAGAGAATGGGAATGGGGGCAATACCGGCATCCATGGCAAGAGGACAAGGTGGGGATCGACTCCACCGAAGGAAATAGAGAGGGAAGGCTCGAAGACGGCGGCCCGCCGGAGCCCTCCCATGGCGAGACGGCGCTGGCGAGATGAAGAGGATGAGTGGTTCGTGCGAATGAGTATGGGGAGAATGGAAACTCCCCCCGCCCCGACATAACCCCCAAGGCATGCCCCGCAGCGGTAGTACCGCTGGGGTGGGCGCTAGTACCGCTTGATGACCATCAGTGGTAGTACCGCGCACCCCCAGCGGTAGTACCGCTCAGCCACGAACTCAAAGACTAGACTCAAAAGGGCTTTGCTCAAGAAGGATAAAGAACCGACGAGAAGCGAGAGCAAACAAATAGGCAGAAAAACACCAAAGAGAAGACAAGGAACACACTCCTCTCCAACACAGGGCGGTGGCCGAGGCCACCTATGTTTGAGTCAGGAGGTATGGCACCGTGAAGATTTTAACCTTGGGCCCATGACCAAAACTTATCTTTGAAGCACAAGTACCATCAAGAATGGCTAATGTGAAAGACTTGATCAATTTATGCATAATGGGGGGAGGGAGAGTTCACTGAGAGAACAACACCCCCCTATGTCCATGCCTACATCTAAAACAAATATCAAGTTGAGTATGGTGGGGAGTGCACAAGTTCAAGCTACATTGCTCGAATCAATGATATTTAGCTCATGCCTTAACTCGCCAAATCTTGCTCATCCAAGGGCTTCGTGAAAATATCTGCAAGGTTATCATGAGTGTTGACATACTTGAGCTTGATCTCCCCTCGCCTAATGTGATCCCGGATGAAGTGATACCGAATCTCAATATGCTTTGTCTTGCAGTGTTGCACCAGGTTCAGAGAGATCTTGATGGCACTTTCATTATCACACCAAAGGGGCACTTCATCACAAATGACACTGTAATCCTTCAAAGTTTGCCTCATCCATAGAAGTTGATCACAACAACTACCGGCAGCCACATATTCTGCTTCGGCAGACGAGAGAGACACACAACTTTGCTTCTTAGAAGACCAACTCACCAAAGAGCAACCAAGAAATTAATTGGCACCATCTAGAAGTGGACTTCCCATCCACTCTGTCTCCCGCCCAATCTGAGTCTGAATAGCCCAACTGGTTGAAGTTGGCTCCTTTTGGGTACCACAAGCCAAAGTTTGGGGTATGAGCCAAATATCAAAAGATTCGTTTGACCACCACATAGTGGCTTTCCTTAGGTGCGGCTTGAAACTATGCACAAATTCCCACACTCAACATGATATCCGGTCTAGATGCACAAAGGTAAAGCAAGGAGCCAATCATGGAGGAATATACCTTTTGATCCACCGCTTTACCATTGGGATCTATGTCAAGTTGGCATTTGACGGGCATTGGAGTGGAGGCCGGCTTGACATCACTTATCTTGAATCTCTTGAGCATGTCTTGAGTGTATTTGGCTTGGTTGATGAAGGCACCTTCTCTTCCTTGCTTGATTTTGAACCCGAGGAAGAACTTCAACTCTCCCATCATGGACATCTTGAACTTTGAGGTCATGAGAGCGGCAAATTCCTCACTGAAAGGTTTGTTAGGGGAACCAAAGATAATATCATCAACATATAGTTGGCATACAAATAACTCCCCTTTGACCTTCTTAGTAAAAAGAGTGGGGTCGATTTTCCCAATTTCAAACCCATGATCTTGTAACAACCCGGTAAGGTGCTTATACCACGCACGGGGGCTTGTTTAAGGCCATAGAGTGCCTTATCGAGTTGGTACACATGATCGGGGAAATAGGGATCCTCGAACCCCGGGGGTTGTTTGACATACACCAACTCATTAATAGGACCATTAAGAAAAGCACTCTTCACATCCATTTGTTGCAACTTGAAGTGATGATGAGAAGCATAAGCAATCAACAGACGAATAGATTCATGGCGAGTAATGGGAGAAAAGGTTTCACCGTAGCTGATACCCTCGACTTGGGAGTAGCCTTGTGCCACCAAATGAGCCTTGTTCCGAACGATGATTCCATGAGAATCTTGCTTGTTCTTGAATATCCACTTGGTTCCAATGACATTATGGTTCCCCATTGGCCTTGGCACCAATCTCCACACCTTGTTGTGCTCGAAGTTGTTGAGTTCTTCATGCATGGCATTGAGCCAATCCAGATCCTCGAGCGCCTCATAGACCTTTTGGGGTTCAACACAAGAAACAAACGCGTGATGTTCACAATAGTTTGCCAATTGTCTATGAGTGCTTACCCCCTTTCTCAAGCTTCCAAGCACATTCTTCATAAGATGATCTTTGGCGGTGAGCTTGGAAGCAATCTTGGCGGCACGATGCTCCAAATCCTCCTCAAGTGAAAGTTGAGGAGAGGAAACTTGATCATCTTGAGCGACGTCATGAGCTTGTTCTTGATCTTGCACTTGCACTTGAGCTTGAACTTGCTCGGGAGGGAGAACTTGATCTTGAGCATCACTTGGTGGCTCACCAACATCTTGAGGTTGATCTTGCTCTTGATGTTGTTCATTTGGTTGAGGGCCTTCACTTTGTTCTTCAGAAGCGTGTGGGTCTTGGGTTGGTGATGGCTCCACTTGAGTGGAACTTTGTCCTTCTCCTTCTGCCACAAGAGGTTCCTCAATGGGTAGGATATGACCAACACCCATTCTTCTTATGGCTTGGGGAGGAATTTCATCACCTACATCACAAGTACCACTTTGCTCCACTTGGGAGTCGTTATTTTCGTCAAAATCCACGTTACACGTCTCCTCAATGAGTCCCGTGGACTTGTTGAGGACACGGTAAGCATGAGAGTTTGTAGCATAACCAACAAATATGCCCTCATGAGCTCTAGCTTCAAGTTTAGACAAACGAACACCTTTCTTGAGAATGAAACACTTACAACCAAACACCCGGAAGTACTTGAGGTTGGGCTTGTTCCTGGTAAGAATCTCATATGGAGTCTTGTTCAAGCCTTTGCGGAGATAGAGCCAATTGGATGCATGGCAAGCGGTGTTGATGGCTTCGGCCCAAAAGTTATAGGGAGACTTGAACTCCGCCATCATGGTCCTTGTTGCGTCCATCAATGTCTGGTTCTTCCTCTCCGCTACACCATTTTGTTGAGGGGCGTAAGGTGTGGAATATTGATGCTTGATCACTTCGTCACTAAGAAACTCATCCAAGGTGTAGTTCTTGAACTCGGTGCCATTATCACTTCTTATTGTCAAGATCTTTGCATTGTGTTGACGTTGAGATTCATTTGCAAAGTTGATGACGGTTTGTTGAGTCTCACTCTTCCTCTTGAAGAAATATACCCAAGTGTATCTTGAAAAGTCATCCACAATCACCAAGCAATACTTTCTACCCCCGAGACTATCAAAAGATGGTGGCCCAAAGAGATCCAAGGGAAGGAGATCCAAGGGCCTCTTCGAATAGATGATAGTCCTGGGAGGGTGAGCCTTACCATGTAGCTTTTCTTTGATACATGCACTGCAAGCACAATCTTTGGCAAAACTAACATTTGTTAGTCCAAGGACATGGTCCCCCTTCAGAAGACTTTGCAAAGATCTCATATTAACATGGGCTAAACGGCGATGCCAAAGCCATCCCACATCAACTTTAGCCATTAGGCATGTCGCGGTCTTAGTGGGTTGCTCCAAAAATTTAATCACATAAAGACCGTTCTCGACATGCCCAACAAAGGCTACTTTAAGAGTCTTTCTCCACAAGAGGTCCACAGTATCAATATCAAAGAAAGTGACAAAGCCCATGATTGCAAATTGACGAACGGAAAGTAAATTGTATGCAAGGGACTCAACAAGCATGAATTTCTCGATCATGAGATCATGAGAAATGACAACCTTGCCAAGACCTAATACCTTAGAAGACAAGGCATCACCCCACTCGACATTGGTGGGCATAGATGGAATCTCGTGCACGTCCACCACCAAGTTCTTGCTTCCGGTCATATGATTTGTTGCTCCACTATCGAGCAACCATGATCCCCCACCGGAAGCAAACACCTACAAGAGATCAATTCTTGGTTTTAGGTATCCATTTTGTAACGGGTCCTTTCATGTTAGTCACAAGGGTATTAGGAACCCAAATAGACCATTCAATGTACTCATAAGGAGAACCAACAAATTTAGCATGAACATGCCCATCACTAGCACGACATAGCACATAAGATGGATTAAAGTCGCCGGCTTTGTTGGAGGGAGTGGCAGTGCCCTTCTTGACACCACCACCCTTCACATTGTTCTTCTCCTTCTCCTTAGGAGCACCCTCTCCCTCCTTCACAAAATTTTGCTTGAGAGGATGCGGTTGTTTGGCCTTGTCATTCTTCTTCTTGTTCTTGGACTTGGGTGCGAATCCAACTCCCTCCTTGTCCACAACTTCCTTTTGATTGCTCAAAAGGTTGTTGAGATTCTTCTCACCTTGTATACAAGACACAAGGCCTTTCTCAAGTTGCTCCTTAAACTTGGCATTTTCCTCCACAAGATGCACATACTCACAACACGGGTTGGTAGCATTTGCATTATCAATCAAGACCATATGAGGAAAAGTAGCTTTCTCCTTGGTTAGCTTCACTTGGAGTTGATCATGAGACTCCTTGAGGGTAGCATGAGTACCCTTCAAGGCCTTGTGAGCCATGTCAAATATATCAAACTCCTCCTTGAGTCTAGCATGGTCAACCGCAAGTTTAGCCTTCTCGGAATCGAGCACATGAGATACAACAAGAGCATGATCAAGATCTTTCTTTAATTTAGCATGGTCATCGTTGTGTGACTCCTCAAGGGCCAAACGATGAACACGCTCTTCCTCAAGCGCATTAGAAAGATCCGATATCTCATCGGCATAGTCCCGACTATGGCCTTCCATCTTAGAGATGGTTTCTTCATGAGCCTGGATCATGTCATTGGCTTCACCAAGTTGTTCCAAGAGAGCAACGAAGTGCTTCTTGTATTTTCCCTTGAGCTTACTCATAAAAGACTAAAATTCATTTACTTCCTCATTAGACACCTCACTTTCATCAATGCAATCCATCAAGGAAGGATTAGAAATGATGGTAGTTTTGATGTTGGGGGTTACCTTGTTGGTGGCTTTGGCCATGAAGCACTTGGTGGTGATGTTCTCGTTGGGTGAATCGAAAAGAGACACATGTGGGGTTGTGGCAATGGCAACGGAGGCCATGGCCATGGTTTCACCATCTTCATCATCATCATCTTCATTGTACTCTTCTTGTGCCACCAACCCTTTGGTCGGAGTCTTTGTCAGTGTCAAAACCGGCGGATCTCGGGTAGGGGGTCCCGAACTGTGCGTCTAAGGCTAATGGTAACAGGAGGCGGGGGACACAATGTTTACCCAGGTTCAGGCTCTCTCTATGGAGGTAATACCCTACTTCCTGCTTCATTGATCTTGATGAATATGAGTATTACAAGAGTTGATCTACCACGAGATCGTAATGGCTAAACCGTAGAAGCTAGCCTATGATTATGATTGTTGTGGTCCTATGGACTAAACCCTCCGGTTTATATAGACATTGGAGGGGGCTAGGGTTACACAAGGTCGGTTACAGAGAAAGGAATCTACATATCCGAATCTCCAAGCTTGCCTTCCACGAAAAGGAGGGTCCCATCTAGACACGGGACCAAGTCTTCTCTCTTGTATCTGCATAGCCCAACAGTTCAGCCCATGTATATAGTACAACTGTCCGAGGACCCCTTAATCCAGGACTCCCTCAGTAGCCCCAGAACCAGGCTTCAATGACGATGAGTCCGGCGCGCAGATTGTCTTCGGCATTGCAAGGCGGGTTCCTTCTCCGAATATTTCAAAGTAGATCTTCAACACAACAATCATGTCCGCCTCTGCAAAACAAATTCCATATACCACCATAGAGAGTATAATATTCCACGAGTCCAATCTGCTGACATTTTTTTGCGACGCAACATCACGCCATGGCCCGGTCATTATTCGAACCATTTTTAGCCCGCCCCTCCACATTTTGAGGTGCGGTTTCATTGGCACGTCTTGTCAAAGCAGAGAACATGTCCCCTTATCACGGGATTCTCATCAATACGGGTATGGGTAACCCAACCGTGTCACCTGCATGGCGCTTGGGGAGTAAGCGAATTTTAAGGCGAGTGGGGAGGCGCATGACTTTTACTGCCTTTATAAAGGGATAAGGATCCAACTATTTTACCCACGCCTTCTCTCTGCTTCTCGATGTCTACTACACAACCTTCTTATTGTAGACGTTGTTGGGCCTCCAAGTGCAGAGGTTTGTAGGACAGTAGCAAATTTCCCTCAAGTGGATGACCTAATGTTTATCAATCCGTGGGAGGCGTAGGATGAAGATGGTCTCACTCAAACAACCCTGCAACCAAATAACAAAGAGTCTCTTGTGTCCCCAACACACCCAATACAATGGTATATTGTATAGGTGCACTAGTTCGGCGAAGAGATGGTGATACAAGTGCAATATGGATGGTAGATAAAGGTATTTGAAATCTAAGATTATAAAAACAGCAAGGTAGCAAGCGATAAAAGTGAGCGTGAACGGTATTGCAATGGCAGGAAACAAGGCCTAATTAAGCTTCATACTTTCACTAGTGCAAGTTCTCTCAACAATAATAACATAACTGGATCATATAACTATCCCTCAACATGCAACAAAGAGTCACTCCAAAGTCACTAATAGCAGAGAACAAACGAAGAGATTATGGTAGGGTACGAAACCAGCTCAAAGTTATCCTTGCTGATCTATCTATTCAAGAGTTCGTAGTAAAATAACACGAAGTTATTATTTACATTCAACCTACCATAGAGTTCGTACTAGAATAACACCTTAAGACACAAATCAACAAAAACCCTAATGTCACCTAGATACTCCATTGTCACCTCAAGTATCCGTGGGCTTGATTATACGATATGCATCATACAATCTCAGATTCATCTATTCAACCAACACAATGTACGTCAAAGAGTGCCCCAAACTTTCTATCGGAGAGTTAAGACGAAAACATGTGCCAACCCCTATGCATAAGTTCACAAGGTCACTAAACCCACAAGTTGATCACCAAAACATACATCAAGTGAATCACGTGAATATCTCATTATCACCACAGATAAGCACATGCAAGACATACATCAAGTGTTCTCAAATCCTTAAAGACTCAATCCGACAAGATAACTTCAAAGGGAAAACTCAATCCATTACAAGAGAGTAGAGGGGGAGAAACATCATAAGATCCAACTATAATAGAAAAGCTCGCGATATGCCAAGATCGTGCCAAATCAAGAACACGAGAGAGAGAGAGAGATCAAACACATAGGTACTGGTACATACCCCCAGCCCCGAGGGTGAACTACTCCCTCCTTGTCATGGAGAGTGCCGGGATGATGAAGATGGCCACCGGTGAGGGATCCCCCCTCCGACAGGGTGCCGGAACAGGGTCCCGATTGGATTTGGTGGCTACAGAGGCTTGCGGCGGCGGAACTCCCGATCTATTGTGTTCCTCGGAGGTTTAAGTATTTATAGGATTTTTTGGCGTAGGTTTCACGTCAGGGGGGTCTCCGGGCTGTCCACGAGGCAGGGGGTGCTCCCTAGGGGGGTGGGCGTGGCCCCCACCCTCGTGGGCAGCCCGGGACTCTTCTGGCCCAACTCTTGCACTCCAAGGGCTTCTTTTGGTCCATCAAAATTCATCAAAAATTGGCACGTCAATTGGACTCCGTTTGGTATTCCTTTTCTGTAAAACTCAAAAAAAGGAAAAAACAGAAAGTGGCACTGGGCTCTAGGTTAATAGGTTAGTCCCAAAAATCATATAAAATAGCATATAAATGCATATAAAACATCCCAGATGGATAATATAATAGCACGAATACTTCATAAATTATAGATACATTGGAGACGTATCACTTCCCCATCCTTGAGATCCAGCGCCCAAGCTCTCATCTCTTCCGCCTCAAAAAGCACTCCAGCCATGTCCGGATCCGGAGCGCAAGGCAAGTGGATAGGAGAAGGATATCAAGAAACTCCAGGAGGCTGGGTATCTGGACAAGGAGATCGCACATCGTCTCCCAGCCAAGGGACATATCGTCCCCACTCTGGAACCCCATGAGAGGGTTGTATTCCTCCCTCACTTTGTCCGCGGGTTGGGATTTCCCCTCCACCCATTCGTTCACGGACTCATGTACTACTACGGGATAGATTTCCATGATCTATCCCCAAATTCCTTCCTCAACATCTCGACATTCATCGTCGTGTGTGAGGCCTTCCTCCGCATCCCTCCACACTTTGGACTGTGGCTAAAGATCTTCAACATGAAGCTGAAGGTCGTGGGCGGCAAACATGCCGAGTGCGGAGGCACCATGGTGAGCAGGATGCCCAATGTCAAATGGCCATTAGGTACATTCAACGATTCCGTCAAAGGGTGGCAACAACAATGGTTCTACGTCACTGAGCCACGCGGCACCAAATGGTCCGCGGCTCCTGAATTTCGATTTGGAGCCCCAATACGGATCACGTCCTTACCTGAGAAGGGCCTGGACTGGTCTTTGCTGATGAGCTGATGGTGCTCCAGGCGCGTATCAAGAGCATGGGAGACAAGAATATCAAACTTTCCAATGTGGTTCACGTGATGATAGTTTGCTGGACCCTTCCATGCCAACGCCGGTCTTGCAATCTGTGGGAGTTCGATCCAGCCAAGCACCAAACCCTTCTGGAGTTCTTCGGCACAACGCACGAAGACATCTGGAAGGTGCTATTCAAGCCCGGAAAATCGTGGCCGGACTTGGCCAAGGATCGCGGCCATAAATTGAACCGTCTCTCAAGTCCGGTAAGTCTTTACATGTTTTCAAGGTGTATCCTTTACTCGCATACTCGAGGGAAACACCTAATATTTCCCTAATGATTTTCCTAGGGCTGGACGAAGAAGGCGGAGTGGATTTACTGTCCGGCCCCGCTGCCTGATGTCTACTACACAACCTTCTTCTTGTAGATGTTGTTGGGCCTGCAAGTGCACAGGTTTGTAGGACAATAGAAAATTTACCTCAAGTGGATGACCTAAGGTTTATCAATCCGTAGTAGGCATAGGATGAAGATGGTCTCTCTCAAGCAACCCTACAACCAAATAACAAAGAGTCTCTTGTGTCCCCAACACACCCAATACAATGGTAAATTGTATAGGTGCACTAGTTCGGCGAAGAGATGGTGATACAAGTGCAAAATAGATAGTAGATAAAGGTTTTTGTAATCTGAAATTGTAAAAACAGCAAGGTAACAAGTGGTAAAAGTGAGCGTAAACGGTATTACAATGATAGGAAACAAGGCCTAGGGTTCATACTTTCTCTAGTGCAAGTTCTCTCAACAATAATAACATAGATAGATCATATAACAATCCCTCAACATGCAACAAAGAGTCACTCCAAAGACACTAGTAGCAGAGAACAAATGAAGAGATTATGGTAGGGTATGAAACCACCTCAAAGTTATTCTTTCGGATCAATCTATTCAAGAGTTCATACTAGAATAACACCTTAAGACACAAATCAACCAAAACCCTAATGTCACCTAGATACTCCATTGTCACCTCAAGTATCCGTGGGCATGATTATACGATATGCATCACACAATCTCAGATTCATCCAACCAACACAAAGTACTTCAAAGAGTGCCCCAAAGTTTCTACCGGAGAGTCAAGAACGTGTGCCAACCCCTATGTATAGGTTCATGGGCGGAACCCGCAAGTTGGTCACCAAAACATACATCAAGAGGCACATGATATCCCATTGTCACCACAGATAAGCATAGCAAGACATACATCGAGTGTTCTCATAAAATACTCAATCCGATAAGATAACTTCAAAGGGGAAACTCAATTCATCACAAGAGAGTAGAGGGGGAGAAACATCATAAGATCCAACTATAATTGCAAAGCTCGGGATACATCAAGATCGTGCCATAGAGGGAACACACGAGAGAACACGAGAGAGAGAGAGATCAAACATGTATCTACTGGTACACACCCTCAGCCCCGAGGGTGAACTACTCCCTCCTCGTCATGGATAGCGCCGGGATGATGAAGATGGGCACCGGTGATGGATCCCCCCTCTGGCAGGGTGCCGGAACGGGCTCCCGAGAGGTTTTTGGTGGCTACAGAGGCTTGCGACAGCGGAACTCCCGATCTATCTTGATTTTCAATGGTTTTAGGGTACGTAGGCTTATATAGGCGAAAGAAGTCGGTCGGGGGGTGCTCGAGGGGTCCACGAGACAAGGGGCCGCGCCCTGTAGGGGGGGGCTCCCCCCTATCTCCTGGGCTCCTCGAGGATCTTCTGACTTGATCTCCAAGCCTCCAGGATGATATTCTTCCAAAAAATCATGATGCCGAAGGTTTCATTCCGTTTGGACTCCGTTTGATATTCCTTTTCTTCGAAATACTGAAACAGGCAATAAAACAATAGTATGGGATGGGCCTCCGGTTAATAGGTTAGTCCCAAAAGTAATATAAAAGTGTATAATAAAGCCCATAATCACTCAAAACAGATAATAAAATAGCATGAATGCTTCATAAATTATAGATACGTTGGAGACGTATCACTGCCCGAGGAATAAGCAGACCCACTTCTGACAAAGATGCTGGTCCTGGCGCCTTATAAGGCGCCGAAGAAGAAGGCCAAGAAGGAGGCCAAGGAGACCAGGGGCAGTCTTCGTCGCAAGGGAACTTCGGACGTGGCGTCCGAAGACGCCGAGGCCCACTCCTCCGCTGAAGAAGATGAGGAAGAGGAGGAAGAAGAAGAAAGCCACTCACCTCCTGCAAGGGGGAGAAAGAAGAGGACAGCCTCCATGCGTTTGGAGGCCGAAACGTCTAAGAAGGGGAAAGCTTCCCTTCCAGACGAATCCACCAAGGACACTGATAGCAGCTCGGAGTGGGAACCCAGGGTCAAGCCCCTGGCCAAATCGTGAGTACTAAGAAACCCGGACACATTCATATATCCAGCCTCACTATTGCATAGCATTAATATGTTGAGTCGCGCATTTTGCAGCCCGGCCAGATCCAACATCGAGCGATCCTCATCGAAGGACTCACTGGACCCGGATGCGATGGACAATGGGACCCTCCCGGCGGCCTCCTCTCCCAAGGCCATGGATAACACTGAGGTGTCATCCCAAAGGAACCTCGGCCAGGGAGGGGCTCAGGGGACCGCCCGGGCGGCGCTAGAGGGTCAAACCTTGGTAGCCGGACACATGGGGCAGCAGACCCCCAAGGACACTGATGGCGGGGCCGTACTAAATTCAGTCCCGAGCCGAACACAATTTCGGGGACCAATACGGCTCCAGAATCAGGCGAGCAACCTTCTTCAAAAGAAGGGGGTGCGCCTATTCCACCGGTGACCTCTGTCCAGCCAGAGGCACCGGATACTTTGCTAGAGGCGCTGCAAGGCGCTTACATTGTTGGAGAGCACCGTACCCTTATGGGTGCGGTGATTGAGAAGATTCGGTCCGTGAAAAGAGGGCCGACCGAAGCCTGCACAAGCCTTCTAACAAGATTTGAGGTAAGCAAATGAAATTAATCATACAAAGAATGTCACAATATAGAAAGTAGCCCCTGATACACTGTTTGGTGTTTGAAAAGAAAAACTGGACAGAGGATCAAATAAGTTCCGCAGGAGACTAACTATGAAATGTCTATGATAGTGTCATGGAGGGATCCCGCCTTGTGGCGGAGCAATGTGCTAAGGATATCATATTCCCATGAATACACTCATGTTTATCCTATCCGCAGTATGAAATAGATCCATTATGTAATAAAATGTTTGTTTTTAAAACTTCACCTTATGTGCGGCCGTTAAATTAAATCTGAGAATTGCCAGTCGTCGGCTTCTGCCCCCACTTAGGTAGTACGGGGTTGTTCGGGATAAATCTAAACACTCTTTATCCGAGTTTTTGGTCCTTTAAGGAGATGTTTCGCGCAACGAACCAGGCAATCGGACTATTCGGCTTTATGATTCTCACTTAGCCATAGGAGTTTGACGAGAAAAACTTGGGTGCAGCTCCTGGTGTTCGGAAGTCCGAACTTGGGGCGCTATACGCGCGTAATCGGATAAAAACCGATTCATCGCATAAGGCGGAAAAAATCGCTAAAGATTTGTAACCTCTCGAATAGCTGACCAGCTCTCGCCGCATCATGACAGTCAGTATTCGTCTTTCTCTATTGAGGTGCTCGTCTGGAAGAACCAGGACACAATCGCAGTAGTTCTCCCTTTACTACCCTAGCCGATATAGCGGAACGTAGGGTAGCAAGCACAGGAGCCGGGCAACCCAACAATTGAACCAAGACATGATTCGGAACCGATGCATATAATGCTACAATTCGGGGTGCCAAACTACCGTATAGGTGTTCGGACTTTGTTGCCCTATTATGGGGCGTAATGGAGTCCCTGGCGAATTAAAGCGTACCAGATTGTACGTGTGCAATTGATTAGAATATCAAGAAAAGGAAACATTAAGCAATAAGCTGTTGTCGCAAGAATTGAGTCGCGAACGATGCATTATAATATGATTAATACGTCAAAGCATATTTGTACAGGTAGTGCAATAAGCAATAGGGCTATTTAACATGCCAGGACCAAGGGCGGGCTGTGTGCAGGTTTTAAAATAGGTATAATGATCGTTAGCAGAGACCACATGTCAATTTCCTTGCACGTCTAAGCTTCTTGCCTTCTTGGTGTATATGTCCCTTGATGGGTGCGATGATCAAGTTATCAGGAAAAGAGGCCTGGTGTAAGAAAGAAACCTAAAAAAGGAAAAGAAATAGTGAAAGTATGCGGGTCCTGGAGTGGTTGAGCCGCATTGTGGACCCTGGTATAGCTTTGCCTCCGTATACGCCCATGGTATTTTGAGTGCGTAATTATGTACCTGCGGTGCAAATGCCGTTGTTTGGTCAGGACTGGGACGGAGGCCAAATTGCTAGTAGAGTTCTTGACGAACTGGACCATCCTGCTGCAGAGTAGTTCGGACTCGTTTGACAATGTCTGGGGGCTTGGCCGCTGAATTGCGGTTGTGCCTAGGAAGGCCGCTCTGTACTTCAGATGCAATGGCCGCGGTGTGCTCCTTAGTACGGAGAGAGCGTTCTGTGTTTCCATTGACTGTTATAACACCGCGTGGTCCGGGCATCTTGAGCTTGAGATAAGCATATTGCGGCACCGCATTGAATCAAGCAAATGTTGTTCATCCGAGCAGTGCGTGATAGCCACTGAGGAAGGGGATGATGTCGAAGATCAATTCTTCGCTTTGGAAATTATCCGGGGATCTGAAGACCATTTCCAGTGTGATTGAGCCTGTACAGCAGGCCTCTACACCTGGTATGAGACCTTTAAAGGTGGTTTTTGTGGGCTTGATCCTTGAAGGGTCGATACGCATCTTGCACATTGTGTCCTGATAGAGCAAGTTCAGGCTGCTGCCGCCATCCATGAGGACTCGCGTAAGGTGGAATCCATCAATGATTGGGTCTAGGACCAGTGCGGTTGAACCACCATGACGGATACTGGTCGGATGGTCCCTGCGATAAAAGGTGATCGGACATGACGACCATGGGTTGTACTTTAGGGCGACTGGCTCCATCGCATAGACGTTCCTGAGTGCGTGCGTCCGCTCCATCTTGGGAATATGGGTAGCATATATCATGTTCACCGTTTTGACTTGTGGAGGAAACTTCCTCTGTCCCCCTGTGTTCGGTGGTCGGGGCTCCTCATCATCGTCATCGCTTTGCGACCCCATCTCCTTGTTTTCGGCATTTAACTTACCGGCTTGTTTGAAAACCCAACATTCTCTGTTGGTATGATTGGATGGTTTATCGCGGGTGCCGTGGATTTGACATGGACTATCGAGTATGTGGTCCAAACTAGACGGGCCCGGATTGTTTCTCTTAAATGGCTTCTTCCGCTGACCGGACTTAGAGCCACTGAATTCGGTGTTGACAGCCGTGTCTTCGGTGTTGTCGCCATTGTTTCGATGCTTGTGTCTGTTGCGTCGGGGCTTGCTGTTGCTATCTCTGACTTTGGAAGTGCCAGGTTTACTTGAGTTGTTGTTGCTACGTGCTAGCCAGCTATCTTCGCCCGCACACAAGCGGGTCATTAGCGTCGTAAGGGCTGCCATGGACTTCGGCTTTTCTTCGCCGAGGTGTCGAGCAAGCCATTCGTCACGGATGTTATGCTTAAAGGCCGCTAGGGCTTCGGCATCCGGACAGTCGACGATCTGGTTCTTTTTAGTTAAGAACCGAGTCAAGAATTTCCTGGCTGACTCTCCGGGCTGTTGGATTATATGACTTAAGTCGTTGGCATCCGGGGGCGGACATAGGTGCCTTGGAAATTGTCAAGGAAGGCATCTTCCAGGTTCTCCCAACTGCCAATTGAGTTTTTGGGCAGACTATTCAACCAGTGCCGAGCTGGTCCCTTGAGTTTTAGCGGGAGATACTTGATGGCATGGAGATCATCACCGCGGGCCATATGAATATGGAGAAGAAAGTCCTCAATCCATACCGCGGGGTCTGTTGTCCCATCATATGATACAATGTTTACGGGTTTAAACCCTTCTGGGAATTCATGTTCCATTACTTCGTCTGTGAAGCATAGGGGGTGTGCAGCGCCTCTATGTCGGGCCATGTCGCGACGCCGCTCGGATGGAGCTGGTCTGCGGTATTCGGCCGGATAGGTTTGTATTTGTCATATACAAAAAGATGGTCGTCATCGCGCATTGGGGCGCACCCCCGCGATCTGTAGATCAATCTGGTCTGGCCTGCTCTGTTTTCCAAGACGTATCACAGGTCACGTGTGTATCCCCGAGCTGTTGTATTTCTGTTATTTTGCCGCGGTAGTGCAGGCTGCTGTTCGGACTGAGTTGCCGCTTTATCCCGACCACGGGGTGGTCGGTCAGCCGCATTATGCGCTGGTAGGACAGGCTCCAGTGCCTCGTCATCAAGTTGAGGTAGCAATTTGTGCTTCGGGTAACTTTTACTTGGGCGCTCGAGGCCGTATTCCTCGGCAGCCAGGACCTTGGTCCATCTGTCGTTGAGCAGATCTTGATCAGCTTGAAGCTGCTCCGGCTTTTTCTTCAGGCTCTTTGCAGTGGCTATTAGTCGGCGCTTAAAGCGTTCTTGTTTGATGGGTTCCTCAGGCATGATGAATTCTTCGTCATCGAGGCTTACCTCGTCCTCAGAGAGCGGCATGTAATTAATGTCCTCCAAATTTTCATTCATGGCCTGTTCGTCGGGGCTAGCTCACCCATCTTCCCGTTCGGCCTGTTCAGGAGTTGGCTCGACGGGGTCTTCATTATCTTAGGCACCGTCCGGAGTGTTATTTTCTCTCGTGCCGGTATCGCTGCTTTTACCATGGTGTGGTTTAGAGCGGCGTCGCTGACGTCGGTGCTTTGGGTGCTTCTCAGGAGGCTTATCCTGAACTGGATCTTTTTTGTCATCGCCATTGTTCTCTTTGGGTGTATCCACCATGTATATGTCATATGAGGAGGTGGCTATCCAGCGCCCTGTAGGCGGTGGTTCCTATTCCTCTCCGGCATCGTCGTCCATACCGTCGATGTCTTCAGAGTCGAAATCAAGCATGTCGGTTAAGTCGTCGACAGTGGCTATCAAGTGGGTGGTGGGTGGGAAACGAAGTTCTTCGTCGTCCGCTTCCCAGTCGAGTCGGACATAGTTCGGCTTAGAATCTCCTGATAAGGAGTAGGATTTTAATGAGTTTAACACATCACCTAGAGGTGAGTGTTGGAAGATGTCGACAGAGCTGAACTCCAAGATCGGCGCCCAGTCAGGTTCGATGGACGCGGATGCACGTGGTCCGGAACCTATAGCCGGAGATAAGTCCGAGGTTCCGGTGACACAGGCCCAGCTTGATGTTGGGTCTGTGTGCCGCTCGAGCACCGCTGAATCCACGACTTCTGAGGCTGGGTTAGGCTTCCCGTCTTCGAACGACGCGATCTGTTCCAGATCTTGGGCCAGAGCGGTTACAGGCGCAATCTTCTGAGTGTTGCCAGATGACAGATTTAAGTCATGTTCATCATGGTGGCAGGGGGCAGCCGTCAGGGGCTAGAATCCGTCGAAGATCAAGTCCCCACGGATATCAGCCACAAAATTCAGGCTTCCAAATCTGACTTGATGGCTAGGCGTGTAGCTATCAATCTGCTCTAGATGGCCAAGCGAGTTGGCCCGCAGTGTGAAGCCGCCAAATACGAAGATCTGTCCGGGGAGGAAGATCTCCCCCTGGACTACGTCGTTGTAGATGATTGATGGAGCCATCAAGCCTTCTGGTGCCGACATAGCGGAACTCTCAATGAAAGCACCAATGTCGGTGTCAAAACCGGTGGATCTCAGGTAGGGGCACTACAAAAAAAAGACACATCCGTGACATTTTGGGCCGAACGAAACAAATTTCTGTCATACATATGACACTTCTATGACGATAATTGTGACAAAACCCGGTATCATCATAGATGCGGTGGGCTCCTACTTCTATGATAAAAATTATGACAGATAATGGGATTTTCGTCTTGGGCATGCCGGAGACGCAGCTGCATGACATTCTTTGGGCCGTCCATGACGGATAAAACTGTGGTAGAAGCGAGGGCGAGGAAAATTTTGGGGAGTTCCCGGTTACGGTGGGTGGTCGGGGGCCAAGCGATGCGCGTTTTTCTCGTACACGTACACGCGTGTGTGCGAGGCGTTGGCTCTAACTGAACCCGAGCGAGGCGTTGGATCTAACTGAACCCGAGCGAGGCATTGGGCTCTAACTGAACCCGAGCGATGGCATTGCAGGCTACGCATTACTGAACCCAAGCGATCGATTCCTTCGCTCCTGCTGTGAACTGAAGCCGATCGATGCTGCCTCTCTGGATGAACAGTGAGCATTGCGGGGGGGGGGGATGAACCGTGAGCGGTGAGAGTGGATGAACAGGACCCGTGGTGTTGCCTCTGGATGAACAGGACCCCGATTGATCGAGCCGGTTGGGGCTGGATAAACAGGACACCGTGGAGGGCTGGATGAATAGGACGACCCCATGGAGGGCTGGATGAACAGTAGACGGTGGAGGGGTAGATGAACAGTAGCCCGCGGAGGGGTGGTTGACCAGGAGCCCGTGGAGAGGGGTGGTTGAACTGTAGCCGGTGGAGTAGAGCGCGATGGAGGCTGGATGAACAGGAGCCCGTGGATGAACAGTCGCAGGTGGAGGCTGGATGAACAGGAGCCCGTGGATGAACAGTCGCAGGTGGAGGCTGGAGGAGGTCGACGATGGATGAACAGTAGCCCGTGGAGGCTGGAGGAGGTCGACGGTGGAGATGAACAGTATCTCGTGGAGTCCCATTTTGCGGTACGCCACACCCCTCCCGATGAACAGGACCCCCGTTTCGACCGTAGCGCTCCAACACAAGTCCGTTTCGTCCGTTTTGCGGTACGCACACCCCTTCTGATAAACAGGACGCCCGTTTCGACCGTAGAGCTCCAACACAAGTCTGTTTCGTTCGTTTTGCGGTACGTCACACCCCTACTGATCAACAGGACCCCTGTTTTGACCGTAGGAGGTCCGTTTCCTCCGTTTTGCGGTACGCCACACCCCTCCCGAACAACAGGACCCTGTTCTGAACGTAGGAGGTCCGTTTTCTCCGTTGTGCAGTACGCCAGGCCTCGTTTCCATCACCTATTCCGTCCAAGCCCTCCTGATGAACACGACCACGCATTCCGTTCCGACCCAGCCGGTTGGCTCCCACGCGTTCTGTCGCCTCCTGAAGAACATGACGCATTCCGTTGCCTCCCCATGAACACGACGCATTCTATTGCCTCCCCATGAACACGACGCATTCCGTTGCCTCCCCATGAACACGAGCCCTCGCCGTACGTATGCGCGAGTAGGCGTTCGAGACCCCGCCCGTATGTACACATACATGGCCATATTTTCTTTCTTGCACACCTGGCCATTGTACGTACGTGTACATGCTATGTGCGCGCCTCTACATCCACCAGTATACATGTACGTACACGTTCGCGACCAGAATGACAACGCTACGTATGCTTCGACCAGATGGGTCCCGACTGTCAGGCACTTCCTAGCCTGCGAAGATGTAACTGGTGGGTCCCAGCAGACAGGGGGGAATCGTTTTTTTCTGCCCGGACACACTTCCTTGCGTGCGAAGATGTAGCTGGTGGGTCCCAACAGTCAGAGGGAAATGTTTTTTTTGCGAAATATGGTGGCCCGTCCGATGGGTCCCCACTGTCAGGTGGAGGAATAATTATTTTGCACGTAATAAGGAGGCACTTCCTTGCTGCAGCCTGATAACCCACAAGTATAGGGATCGCAACAGCTTTCGAGGGTAGAGTATTCAACCCAAATTTATTGATTCGACACAAGGGGAGCCAAAGAAAATTCTTGGGTATTAGCAATTGAGTTGTCAATTCAACCACACCTGGATAACTTAGTATCTACAGCAAAGTATTAGTAGCAAAAGTGGTATGATAATAATGGTAACAGTAGCAACAGTAAAGATAAATGTTTTTGGGTTTTTGTAGTAGTTGTAACAGTAGCAACGGAAAAGTAAATAAGCGAAGAACAATATATGAAAAGCTCGTAGGCAATGGATCAGTGATGGATAATTATGCCGGATGCGATTCCTCACGCAATAGTTATAACATAGGGTGATATAGAACTAGCTCCAGTTGATCAATGTAATGTAGGCATGTATTCCGTAAATAATCATACGTGCTTATGGAAAAGAACTTGCATGACATCTTTTGTCCTAGCCTCCTGTGGCAGCGGGGTCCTAGTGGAAACTAAGGGATATTAAGGCCTCCTTTTAATAGAGAACCGGACCAAAGCATTAACACATAGTGAATACATGAACTCCTCAAACTACGATCATCACCGAGAAGTGTCCCGATTATTGTCACTTCGGGGTTGTCGGATCATAACACCTAATAGGTGACTATAGACTTGCAAGATAAGATCAACAAAACACATATATTGATGAAAACATAATAGGTTCACATCTGAAATCATGGCACTCGGGCCCTAGTGACAAGCATTAAGCATAGCAAAGTCATAGCAACATCAATCTCAGAACATAGTGGATACTAGGGATCAAACCCTAACAAAACTAACTTGATTACATGGTAAATCTCATTGAAAGTGCGTTATATTGACTAGAGGGGGGGTGAATAGGTGATTTTTATGAATTCTTCACTAAGGAATTTGCCGGTGAGGAAATTCCTTAGCGAAGAACTACTAGCAGCGGAATAAGTACTCAGAAGTAAGCTTAACAGGATATAGACATAGTCATCATGATGAAATGAAGACAAGCACAGAGTACAGAAAGCGTAAACACAGGATATCACAAGATGAAGACAAACAGACTGAAGAAACTGAACTGAGGAAATTGAGAAAGTCTTCAGTCAAAGTCTTCAAACACAGATATGAACAATCGCTCAACACAGTAATGAGGAAATGAAAGAGTTGAGGAAATAGAACCGGTAAGGTTGGTGAAGACAATGATTTGTTCGACCAGTTCCAACTGCTGTCTCAGTTGTACGTCTGGTTGGAGCGGCTGAGTATTTAAACTCGAGGACACGCAGTCCCGGGCACCTAGTCGCTGAGCACGCAGCTCAGGACACCAAGTCCTCACCGTATTCTCCTTGAACTAAGATCACACAGATCTCGTCCAATCACTCGTGGTATGTCTTCAGGCGACTTCCAAACCTTCATAGACTCGGTCACTCGGTGATCCACAATTCCTCTTGGATGCTCTAGACCATGACGCCTAACCGTCTGGAAGAAGCACAGTCTTCAAAGGTAACAAGCGTCGGATCCACGCAGGATCAATCTCTTCAGTGATGCTCAATCACTTTGGGGTTTGTAGGTGTTTGGGTTTGGGAATTTTCCTCACTCGGTGATTTTCGCTCAAAGTCCTCGGAGGATGGATTGCTCTCAAATGACAAGTGTCAGTTTCTCTCGGAGCAGCCAACCAACTAGTGGTTGTAGGGGGCGGCTATTTATAGCCTAGGGAGCAGCCCGACATGATAAGACATAAATTCCCATGTCTGATATGACCGTTAGGTGGATAAGATATTTTGGGACAGATGGCGCGCAGCTCAACAACGGTCGGAAATTTGACTCTCAAATTCCTCTGGGCTATCATGTTCCTCACTGTGCAGGCAATCCGCACTGGCGAATTCCTAACTCCTCAGACAGAACAAATTCCTTAGCGACCAGAAGAACTTCATCTCTGTCACTGAAGAAAATGACTGAACTGTATGAGATTTCCAAAGGCTTCACTCGAAGGGTTTGGTAGGTGTAGGATTTTGAGTTGAGCATCACTTGGAAATTTTTCCTTAGTATTTCCTCGACCCCCTTTAACAGTACGGTGTTTCCTATGACTCAAGAAAGAGAAAAACAAAACTATGAAAACGAAAGTCTTCAAGCTTCATATTCCTCGCATGAATATCAAGTCGTCACGGATACACCAATTTCTTCACTTTCAAAGTCTTCATGAAGGTCTTCAGAAATACCAAAGTCTTCAGTCAAAGATATTCATTTTTAGGGGTCGACTTTCCCTGTAAATATCAAACTCCTCATAGACTTATAGACCTGTGTACACTCACAAACGCATTAGTCCCTTAACCTATAAGTCTTCAATACACCAAAATCACTAAGGGGCACTAGATGCACTTACACTCATCCAACCCATCACCGTCCAGCAAGCCTACGATGGAATTACTCACACACGGCGGTGAGCATCATGAAATTGGTGATGGAGGATGCTTGATGATGACGACGGCGACGAAATCCCCTCTCCGGAGCCCCGAACAGACTCCAGATCAGCCCTCCCGAGAGAGATTAGGGCTTGGCGGCGGCTCCGTGTCATAAAACGCGATGAACCTTTCTCTCTGATTTTTTTCTCCGTGACACGGTATATATGGAGTTGGAGTTGAGGTCGGAGGAGGTCCGGGGGGCCCATGAGATAGGGGGGCACGCCCCCCTGTCTCGTGGACAGGCCCTGGGCCCCCTGGCCCTGATTCTTTTGCCAAAAATTCTTATAAATTCTGAAAAGTCCGTCCGTGGATTTGCAGGTCATTCCGAGAACTTTTCTTTTCTACACATAAAACAACATCATGGTAGTTCTGCTGAAAACAGTGTCAGCCGGGTTAGTTTCATTCAAATCATGCAAGTTAGAGTCCAAAACAAGGGCAAAAGTGTTTGGAAAAGTAGATACGTTGGAGACGTATCAACTCCCCCAAGCTTAAACCTTTGCTTGTCCTCAAGCAATTCAGTTGATACACTGAAAGTGATAAAGAAAAACTTTTACAAACTCTGTTTGCTCTTGTTGTTGTAAACATGAAAAGCCAGCTTTCACGTTTCAGCAAATATTACGAACTAACCATACTCACAATAACACATAGGTCTCACAATTACTCACACCAATAGCATAATCAGCTAGCGCGCCATAATAATAAAACTCGGATGACAACACTTTCTCAAAACAATCATAACGTGATATAACAAAATGGTATCTCACTAGCCCTTTCTGAGACCGCAAAACATAAATGCAGAGCACCTTTAAAGATCAAGGACTGACTAAACATTGTAATTCATGGTAAAAGAGATCCAGTCAAGTCATACCCAATGTAAATCAATAATAATGAATGCAAATGACAGTGTGCTCTCTAGCTGGTGCTTTTAATATGAAGGGTGATGACTCAACATAAAAGTAAATAGATAGGCCCTTCGTAGAGGGAAGCAGGGATTTGTAGAGGTGCCAGAGCTCGATTTTAAAATAGAGAATGAATAACATTTTGAGCGGCATACTTTTGTTGTCAACGCAACACCTATGAGATGGTTGTATCTTCCACACTAAATGCATTATAGGCAGTTCCCAAACAGAATGGTAAAGGTTTATACTCCCCCAACCACCAACAAGCATCAATCCATGGCTTGCTTGAAACAACGAGTGCCTCCAACATACAACAGCCCTGGGGGAGTTTTGTTTAATTATTTTGATTTGCTTTGATATTTTTGGATAATGGGACTGGGCATCCCGGTTACCAGCCCTTTCTCGTGAATGAGGAGCGGAGTCCACTCCTCTGAGAATAACCCACCTAGCATGGAAGATATAGGCAGCCCTAGTTGTTACATGAGCTGCTCGAGCATACAAAATAGAATCTCATTTGAAGGTTTGGAGTTTGGCACATACAAATTTACTAGGAACGGCAGGTAGATACCACATATAGGAAGGTATAGTGGACTCATATGGAACAACTTTGGGGTTTAAGGAGTTTGGATGCACAAGCAGTATTCCCGCTTAGTACAGGTGGAAGCTAGCAAAAGACTGGGAAGCGACCAACTGAGAGAGCGACAACAGTCGTAAGCATGCATTAAAATTAATTCACAGCGTGTACAAGCATGAGTAGGATATAATCCACCATGAACATAAATATCATGAAGGCTATGTTGATTTGATTCAACTACATGCGTAAACATGTGCCAAGTCGAGTCACTCAATTCCTTTAAAGGAGGATACCATCCCATCATACCACATCATAATCATTCTAATAGCATGTTGGCATGCAAGGTAAACCATTATAACTCATAGCTAATCAAGCATGGCACAAGTAACTATAATCTCTAAATGTCATTGCAAATATGTTTACTTCATAGTAGCTGACTCAGGAATGATGAATCATCATATTTACAAAAACAAGAGAGGTCGAGTTCATACCATCTTTTCTCATCCCAATAAGTCCATCATATATCGTCATTATTGCCTTTCACTCGCACGACCGAACGATGTGTATAATAATAAGAGTGTACGTGCATTGGACTAAGCTGGAATCTGCAAGCATTCAACTCAAGAGAGAACACAAGTAATATGGGCTCTAAATTAAATAAACAACCATGCATATAAGAGCCACTGAGCATTTTCAATATGGTCTTCTCGACCCCCAAAGGAAAGAAAAGAGAATAAAACTATTTACACGGGAAAGCTCCCAACAAGTAAGAAGAAGAACTAGAAATCTTTTTGGGTTTTCATTTTAATTTCTACTACAAGCATGAAAACTAAACTAACTAATTTTTTGGTTGTTCTCAAGGTTTATCAAGCACACAAGAAGAAAACTAGAAAATGAAATTTAAACTAGCATGGATAATTCAATGAAAGAGTATGAGCACCGACGACTAGTGTGTGAACATGAATGTAAAGTTGGTGAGAAATACGTACTCCCCCAAGCTTAGGCTTTTGGCCTAAGTTGGTTTAATACCAAGGACCGCCTGGCTGATATCCATAAGTGAAACCGGGGTCTCCGGATTGCAACCTCCCATGCAACCTCCCATGCTGCTAAGGTCTCCGGACTGAAGCAGAGTCTGGAGCGGTTCGAGGAAGAGCTCGGCCACATGAAGAAACAACTGGAGGATAACTAGGGTATGCAATAACCTTGTTTGCGTGCAATACGGATGAATATTTTAGTTTGTCTAAAAATGTCATGACAATTGTTAGGAGCGGCGACCGAGGTCGAGGCTCTTAAGAAGGCGCTAGGCGAGGCCAAGAAGAAGAAGGCCAAGGAGCAGGCCGCTCGTGAAAAGCACGAGGCCAGGGTCAGTGAGGTCCAACAAGAGCTCCAGGAAGCCATGAAGAAGTGCGAGTCCTTGGAGCAGGATATTACGAATAAAGAATCCGAACTCACCAAGGCTCATCAATCCGCACACGATGCCCGGGTTGAAGCCCAAGGCGCCCTCCAGGAAATCCAGGAGTCCAGAAAAATCGCGGCGGGTAAGGCCTTTATTATGCGGAGCAAATATGTGAAGAAAAGGTTCCTTTTACTGACCCGAATTCGGAGTTCTCCAGGGGTGTTTGCGGATCTGCCGTGCAGCGTGTCCGATGCCGCAGAATTCTACCGAGCTGAAGAGGGGAGCTCTATAGAGAAGCTGTTCTGGTTGCAATACCTTGCGCCAGAACACCCGGTGCCCTTTAGCGACCAGCTAAAGCAACTGGTCGAGTTGCATAGGGCGCCTGAACTAGCCATGAAGGATTTGATAGTCCGGCTATGGCCTACCGAAGCTATTCCTAGCAGCTACTTAGGACTCGTGAAGCGGTTGGTCCGTGGCTGCCCTCGCCATGACGCCATCAAGCGGTCGGTCTGTATTGAAGGTGCGCGGATGGCCTTCGCCCGTGCCAAGATGCACTAGGCGAAGATGGACACCACGAAGCTGATGACTGAAGGACCGCCCGAGGGCAAGGAGCACTGTAAGCCCGAGATGTACTATGACAGTGTCATGGAGGGATCCCGCCTTGTGGCGGAGCAATGTGCTAAGGATATCATATTCCCATGAATACACTCATGTTTATCCTATCCTGCAGTATGAAATAGATCCATTATGTAATAAAATGTTTGTTTTTAAAACTTCACCTCATGTGCGGCCGTTTAATTAAATCTGAGAATTGCCAGTCGTCGGCTTCTGCCCCCACTTAGGTAGTACGGGGTTGTTCGGGATAAATCTAAACGCTCTTTATCCGAGTTTTTGGTCCTTTAAGGAGATGTTTCGCGCAACGAACCAGGCAATCGGACTATTCGGCTTTATGATTCTCACTTAGCCATAGGAGTTTGACGAGAAAAACTTGGGCGCAGCTCCTGGTGTTCGGAAGTCCGAACTTGGGGCGCTATACGCGCCTAATCGGATAAAAACCGATTCATCGCATAAGGCGGAAAAAATCGCTAAAGATTTGTAACCTCTCGAATAGCTGACCAGCTCTCGCCGCATCATGACAGTCAGTATTCGTCTTTCTCTATTGAGGTGCTCGTCCGGAAGAACCAGGACACAATCGCAGTAGTTCTCCCTTTACTACCCTAGCCGATATAGCGGAACGTAGGGTAGCAAGCACAGGAGCCGGGCAACCCAACTATTGACCCAAGACCTGATTCGGAGCCGATGCATATAATTCTACAATTCGGGGTGCCGAACTACCGTAAAGGTGTTCGGATTTTCTTGCCGTATTATGGGACGTAATGGAGCCCCTGGCGAATTAAAGTGTACCAGATTGTACGTGTGCAATTGATTAGAATATCAAGAAAAGGAAACAATAAGCAATAAGCTGTTGTCACAAGAATTGAGCCGTGAACGATGTTTCATCATAATCTGATTAATACGTCAAAGCGTATTTGTACAGGTAGTGCAATAAGCAATAGGGCTATTTGACATGCCAGGACCAAGGGCTGGCTTTGTGCAGGTTTTAAAATTGGTATAACGATCGTTAGCAGAGACCACCTGTGAATTTCCTTGCACGTCTAAGCTTCTTGCCTTCTTGGTGTATATGTCCCTTGATGGGTGCGATGATCAGGTTATCAGGAAAAGAGGCCCGGGGGAAGAAAGAAACTTGAAAAAGGAAAAGAAATAGTGAAAGTATGCGGGTCCTGGAGTGGTTGAGCTGCATTGTGGACCCTGGTCTAGCTTTGCCTCCGTCTACGCCCATGGTATTTTGAGTGTGTAATTATGTACGCGCAGTGCAAATGCCGATGTTTGGTCAGGACTGGGACGGAGGCCAAATTGCTAGTAGAGTTCTTGACGAACTGGACCATCCTGTGCAGAGTAGTTCGTACTCCTTTGACAATGTTCGGGGGCTTGGCCGCTGAATTGCGGTTGTGCCTGAGAAGGCCGCTCTATACTTCTGCTGCAATGGCCACGTCGTGCTCCTCGGTACGGAGGGAGTGTTCTGTGTTTCCATTGACTGTTATAACACCGCGCGGTCCGGGCATCTTGAGCTTGAGATAAGCGTATTGCGGCATCGCATTGAATCAAGCAAATGTGGTTCGTTCCAGCAGTGCGTGATAGCCACTAAGGAAGAGGATGATGTCGAAGATCAATTCTTCGCTTTGGAAATTATCCAGGGATCCGAAGACCACTTCCAGTGTGATTGAGCCTGTACAGTAGGCCTCTACAGCTGGTATGACACCTTTAAAGGTGGTTTTTGTGGGCTTGATCCTTGAAGGGTCGACCCATCTTGCGCATTGTGTCCTGATAGAGCAGGTTCACGCTGTTGTCGCCATCCATGAGGACTCACATAAGGTGGAATCCGTCAATGATTGGGTTAAGGACTAGTGCGGCTGAACCGCCATGACGGATACTGGTCGGATGGTCCCTGCGATCAAAGGTGATCAGACAGGACGACCATGGGTTGTACATTGGGGCGACTGGCTCCATCGCGTAGACGTCCCTGAGTGCACGCTTCCACTCCCTCTTGGGAATATGGGTAGCGTATATCATGTTCACCATTTTGACTTGTGGAGGAAACTTCTTCTGTCCCCCTGTGTTCGGTGGCCGGGGCTCCTCGTCATCGTCATCACTTTGTGAACCCTTCTCCTTGTTTTCGGCATTTAACTTGCCGGCCTATTTGAAAACCCAACATTCTCTTTTGGTATTGGCTGGTTTATCGGGGGTGCCGTGGATTTGACATGGACGATCGAGTATGTGGTCCAAACTGGACTGGCCCGATTTGTTTCTCTTAAATGGCATCTTCCGCTGACCAGACTTAGAGCCACCGAATCTGGCGTTGACAGTCGTGTCTTCGACGTTGTCACCATTGTTTTGACGCTTGTGTCTGTTGCGTCGGGGCTTGCTGTTGCTATCTCTGACTTCAGAAGTGTCAGGTTTACTTGAGTTGTTGTTGCTATTTGCTAGCCAGCTATCTTCGCCCGCACAAAAGCGGGTCATAAGTGTCGTCAGGGCTGCCATGGACTTTGGCTTTTCTTGGCCGAGGTGTCGAGCAAGCCATTCGTCACGGATGTTATGCTTAAAGGCCGCTAGGGCTTCGGCATCCGGACAGTCGATGATCTGGTTCTTTTTAGTTAAGAACCGAGTCCAGAATTTCCTGGTTGACTCTTCGGGCTGTTGGATTATATGACTTAAGTCGTCGGCATCCGGAGGTCGGACATAGGTGCCTTGGAAATTGTCAAGGAAGGCATCTTCAAGGTTCTCCCAACTGCCAATTGAGTTTTTGGGCTGACTATTCAACCAGTGCCGAGCTGGTCCCTTGAGTTTTAGCGGGAGATAGTTGATGGTGTGGAGATCATCACTGTGGGCCATATGAATATGGAGAAGAAAGTCTTCAATCCATAGCGCGGGGTCTGATGTCCCATCATATGATACAATGTTTATGGGTTAAAACCCTTCTGGGAATTCATGTTCCATTACTTCGTTAGTGAAGCATAGGGGGTCTGCAGCGCCTCTATGTCGGGCCATGTTGTGACACAGCTCGGATGGAGCTGGTCTGTGGTAATCGGCTCGAATAGGTTTGTATTTGTCATATCCAGAAAGATGGTCGTCGTCACGCATTGGGACGCACCCCCGCGATCCGTAGATCGATCTGGTCTGGCATGTTCTGTTTTCCAAGTCATATCGCAGGTCATGTGTGTATCCCCGAGCTATTGTGTTTCTGTTTTTTTGGCGAGGTAGTGCGGGCTGGTGTTTGGACTGAGTTGCCTCTTTATCCCGACCATGGGGTGGTCGGTCAGCCGCATTATGCGCTGGTAGGACGGGCTCCAGTGCCTCGTCATCGAATTGAGGTAGCAATTTGTGCTTCGGGTAACTTTTAGTTGGGTGCTCGAGGCCGTATTCCTCGGCTGCCAGAACCTCGGTCCATCTGTCGTTGAGAAGATCTTGATTAGCTTGAAGCTGCCCCTGCTTTTTCTTCAGGCTCTTTGCAGTGGCTATTAGCCGGCGCTTAAAGCGTTCTTGTTCGACGGGTTCCTCAGGCACGAGGAATTCTTCGTCATCGAGGCTTACCTCGTCCTCGGAGAGCGTCATGTAATTGTTGTCCTCCAAATTTTCATTCATGGCCTGTTCGTCAGGGCTAGCTCACCCGTCTTCCCGTTCGGCCTGTTCACGAGTTGGCTCGATGGGGTCTTCATTATCTTCGGCATCATCCGGAGTGTTATTTTCTCTCGTGCTAGTATCACTGCTTTTGCCATGGCGTGGTTTAGAGCGGCGCCGCTGACGTTGGTGCTTTGGCTGCTTCTCAGGAGGCTTATCCACAACTGCATCTTTTTTGTCATCGCCATTGTTCTCTTTGGGTGTATCCACCATGTATATGTCATATGAGGCGGTGGCTGTCCAGCGCCCTGTAGGCGGTGGTTCCTGTTCCTCTCCGGCATCGTCGTCCATACCGTCGATGTCTTCAGAGTCGAAATCAAGCATGTCGGTTAAGTCGTCGACAGTGGCTATCAAGTGGGTGGTGGGTGGGAAACGAAGTTCTTCGTCGTCCGCTTCCCAGTCGAGTCAGACATAGTTCGGCCGAGAATCTCCTGACAAGGAGAGGGATTTTAATTAGTTTAACACATCACCTAGAGGTGAGTGTTGGAAGATGTCCACGGAGCTGAACTCCAAGATCGGCGCCCAGTCAGGTTCGATGGGCGCGGATGCACGCAGTCCGGAACCTATAGCCGAAGATAAGTCCGAGGTTCCGGTGACACATGCCCAGCTTGATGTTGGGTCTGTGTGTGGCTCGAGGACCGCTAAATCCATGGCTTCCGAGGCGTGGTTAGGCTTGCCGTTTACAGATGACGCGATCTGTTCCGGATCTAGGGCCAGAGTGGTTATAGGCGCAATCTTCTGAGTGTTGCCAGATGACAGATTTAAGTCATGTTCATTGTGGTGGCAGGGGGCAGCCGTCAGGGGCTCGAATCTGTCGAAGATCAAGTCCCCACGAATATTGGCCACAAAATTTAGGCTTCCAAATCTGACCTTATGGCCAGGGGCGTAGCTATCAATCTGCTCTAGATGGCCAAGCGAGTTGGCCCGCAGTGCGAAGCAGCCAAATATGAAGATCTGTCTGGAGAGGAAGATCTCCCCCTGGACTGCATCATTGTAGATGATTGATGGAGCCATCAAGCCTTCTGGTGCCGACACAGTGGAACTCTCAATGAAAGCACCAATGTCGGTGTCAAAACTGTGCGTCTAAGGCTAATGGTAACAGGAGGCGGGGGACACAATGTTTACCCAGGTTCGAGCCCTCTCTATGGAGGCAATACCCTACTTCCTGCTTGATTGATCTTGATTAATATGAGTATTACAAGAGTTGATCTACCACGAGATCATAATGGCTGAACCCTAGAAGCTAGCCTATGATTATGATTGTTCTGGTCCTACGGACTAAACCCTCTGATTTATATAGACACCGGAGGGGGCTAGGGTTACACAAGGTCGGTTACAGAGAAAGGAATCTACATATTTGAATCGCCAAGCTTGCCTTCCACGCAAAGGAGAGTCCATCCGGACACGGGATGAAGTGTTCTATCTTGTATATTCATAGCCCAACAGTCCGGCCCATGTATATAGTCTGGCTGTCCGAGGACCCCTTAATCCAGGACCCCCTCAGTCTTCTTGATGAAGTTGGTTTTGTTAGGGAAGGACTTGGCTTTGTCTTTTCGGATGAGCTTGCCACGATTGTCTTCCCGCTTCTCGTAAGGGCACTCCGCAACAAACTGGCTCACATTCCCATAATTTTAACATGTTCTCACACGTTTCTTGCCCTTGAAGCCACTTGAATTGTTGTTAAAATTGGGCCTTGAGTTCTTCTTGCTCCAAAATTGCCTTGACGCAAGAGCCATGTGCTCATGATAACCATATTTTGTGTCTTCGGGGTTGCTCTCCTCATCTTCTTCTTCATCCTCCTCTTCCACACTAGCCTTGGCCTTCAAGGCAAGGTTGGGCTTCTTTCCTCTTTGAGAATGCAACACCGCATTGTTGGTGATCTTGTCCAAGATCCTCAACACCACAAACTCATCCAACACTTCACTTGAGGTCAAGGTGTGGAAGTCCGGCCTTTGACAGATGACAGAGGACATGGCCTTGTGGTAAGGCATCATGGCCTTGAGGAACTTGCGCTTGATCCAATTTTCATTTGTACCCTTGCTCCCATGATCTCGGAGTGAGACCGCAAGGGTGGTTTATCTCCGGTAAAGCACGTGAGGTTCCTCATCTTCATTCATTGCAAACTCATCGGCTTCATCTTGCACCACTTCATAGTTGGAGCGTTGAATGCTTGTGCTACCCTTGTAAATGGAAACAACATGGTGCCATGCTTCCTTGGACACGGTGAATGGTCGGAGATGCGCAATATCTTTGGATGGAATTGCATCTTGGATGATGAAGAGAGCATTCTCGTTGAATTGATGGTCCGCGGCTTCTCTAGGGGTGAAGTTGCTTGGGTCATGCAGATAGAAACATTGCTCAGTGATTCTCCAAAGATTAGTATTAACATGATTTAAATGACGTTTAAAGCAATAGACCCAAGAGTCAAAATCCTCATTTTTCACAATCTTAGGAGGAGGACCAACATGATTTAAGTGAGTGGAGGGAACCGGTCCTCCATAAGTAAGTGGAGGTTCAACATGGGTAAAGATGCCGCTACAATTTCTACCACTAGATAAAGGAACTTTATCACTAGAAGCTTCCCCCTTATCGGAGTTAGCATCCACCACCTTGTTAGTGGGAGCGGCCACCTCCAAAGGTGCGGTGGATAATTTAAGACCATCAAGAAACTCTTTGAACATGCCTTTGACCTCGGTCGTCATGGATGTTTTCAATGTGTCCAAAGCCACATTGAATTCCTCACGTGAGACCCGGGATCCCCCATCGGCCGTAGACGAAGAAGGATTCACACCGGGGTGCTCCTCCTCACCGTGTATGGTGTAAACCATACTCTTAGGATGGTAAAGCCCTTAATTAAGAGACGAGGCTCTGATACCAATTGAAAGGATCGATATAGTTAACTAGAGGGGGTGAATAGGCAACTAACATTTTTTAGCTTTTCTTTATCAAATTAAACTAAGCATCAAAGTAGGTTGTCTAGATATGCAACTAGGTGAGCAACCTATATGATGCAATAACAATAAGCACACAAGCAAGCAAAGGATATAACACAATATAGCTTGCACGAGTAAAGGTGAGAGATAACCAAAAGTGGAAACGATGGAGATGAGGATGTGTTACCGAAGTACCTTCCATTTGAGGGGAAGTACGTCTCCGTTGGAGCGGTGTGGAGGCACAATACTCCCCAAGAAGTCACTAGGGCCACCGTATTCTCCTCACGCCCTCACACAATGCGAGATGCCATGATTCCACTATTGGTGCCCTTGGAGGCGGCGACCGAACCTTTACAAACAAGGTTCGGGAAATCTCCACAACATAATTGGAGGCTCCCAATGACACCATGAAGCTTCACCACAATGGACTATGGCTCCGCGGTGACCTCAACCGTCTAGGGTGCTCAAACACCCAAGAGTAACAAGATCTACAAGGGATTAGTGGGCGGAATCAAATTTCTCTTGATGGAAGTGTAGATCGAGGCCTTCTCAACCAATCCCTAGAGAATCAACAAGTTTGATTGGCTAGGGAGAGAGATCGGGCAAAAATGGAGCTTAGAGCATCAATGGAGCTTGGGGAGGAAGAGGTGAGTCAACTTGGAGAAGAAGACCTCCTTTTATAGGGGGGAAACAATCCAACCGTTCCCCCCAATCAGCCCTGCAAAGAACGGTACTACCGCTGGGTGCAGCGGTACTACCACTTGGACTAGCGGTACTACCGCTTGGACCAGCGGTACTACCGCTCCCCCTAGCGGTACTGCCGTGCAGATAGCGAAGGCGAGAGGCGAAGCAGGATTGTGGACCCAGGGCGGTACTAGCAGCGGTGGTAGGGACGGTACTACCGCTTGCGAGCGGTACTACCGCCTCTACTGCCGCTGCCAGTGCCGCAGAACCCGACACGAGAGGCGACACCCTCGAGTCGAGGCGGTAGGAGCTCAGAACTGCAGTGGTACTACGGCTGAGAGCCCCCAGGCGGTACTACCGCTGCGTAGCGGTACTACCACCTATGGCTCTTGAGCGATACTACCGCTGGGGTCCGCGGTACTACTTCTAGGACCAGATTCTCAGGAAGCAGGAGGGATCCTCCATCGAAGCGGGAAAGCTCTGTGGGTGCAAAGGGGATGTGTATGTGATGATTCCACCCTAGCCTTACCAATGCAGACCCCCTCTTGATAGTACGGTGACTCCTATGAAACAAGTCCACCAAAACTGAAACGAAAGAGCTAGACCGTCTTCGCTTAAAACTTTGAGGGGAAGGAATCATCTTGTGCCAAAGGATGAATCTCTGAAATACTCAAACCACACGATTAGTCCGCAAACGCGTTTTCATCAATCACCAAAACTACATAGAGAGAGACATGCCTTAACACCTAGCCTGGACACCGTTAGTCGTCATGATAAGAGGCCCTAGCGTAGACACCACCAGGCATCCGCCAGCCTTTCCCTCTTTGCATTCAGTTTACGGGATTTCAGACAAATGGACGCATTCACGGAGTGATGGGATGCCGCATTGGATGGTTTGCGGCACTCAAACTGCTATGTGCGCATATTTATGGGCTTTTTGGGAACCCGTATTGAAGATATCTTTATGTCAAACCGGTTTTGACGAATGAAAGAATATATACACATCAGCGTTGTCAGAATGAACCAATCAACAAAAAAGGCTCAAATCATACATGCCAGAATTTTTTGGCCAAACTTATCATCTCCATGCATTGACCTATATTCTGTCACACTCGGTCACACTCTCAGAGCAAGTATAATATGATAGCGTATGCGGATTATAAGGGTTGTCACATCCGATTTTTGCTTAGTTGAAGGAGAGAGAAGAAAAGTAGGTTGTATATTTATAGTCGGTTGTAGCACGGCTCCAACATTCTCTGTAAAAGAAAATATGAGTCGTATATTAATGACATAACATTTAAGTATGACTAAATATTATATGAGTGAGATGTTACGTTGGTTATAGGTGATTTTATATTGTCGGTTGTTGGTTATACTATTAACCATGCTATCACTCGACCGAATAGAGACTATTTATATGCATTGGATTAAACTCTAATTACCGAAAAAGGGTTTTCCCCCGCTTTGTATACAAAGCAACCAACCGAAACATCCAACGATAGGTGCTGGGGCGGAAGCAGCACAGTCATGCCCAACAGAAAAGAAAGAGAAAATACAAGAGAAACAAACGCCGACAACGGCGGATCAACAAAGAAACGAAGAAGCCTCGTGGCCGCTGCACCCACCGGAGATCGCCCACCAAGCTCCGAGCCTCCAATGCACCGGTACCAATCAACACCTCCAAGAAGGGATGCGACGAAGACGACGCTGCTGCCAAGGGTTTCCCTGGTACACGGTGAGGAGAGAGGAAGCGTAGCCCCGATGCCCTCCAGGAAGGTTTGGCGGCACCCACAAGCGCCACCGCGTCGTTGTCGGCCAAGCCAACAGAGATTTCTCCCGATCCTAACCTCCAACTCAGGCACTCCAGAGCTCGCCACCAAATAGACCCTCACCCTACGCCAACCCGGACACGAGGATTCCAATGCTGTCTCACCACGGCACCGTGAAGCATGGTTTGTACAATGAAGAAGAGGAGTTGGGACAGGGCAGCAGCACCATCGGCACGCGGGAGGGCCCCACCTCCACTGCCGAAGACGGTAGCTGACCGAACGCAATGGCAGGAACACACCAGGCCCGTGGCCGCACAGGCCCGGCCGGGATCTCCGAGGCCCGTAAAGTTCCCGCCTTCGCGCTGCAACCGGCACGTCGTTGGCTCCGCACCCCTGTCCAAGCCGCTCCCCTTCCTCCCCGCACCGAAAGCTGCCAAGTGGAGGCACCACCACCACGCGCACCGCTGGCCACCACCACCAGGTTGCCGGTCCGCCACTGGCCGAGCCGCACCACCGCCGCACGCCCACGACGGAGAGGAACCACCGCATCCGCCATCAGCCCAAAACCGGACCCGAGCCGACGCCCACGCCGCCTGCCGGGCGGATCCGGCCGCCTCGGCGAGGCGCGCTCCACCGTGCAGCCGGCCACGCAGCACAGTCTGTAGTAATCTCTATCAAATTTATACTTCTGGAACTGCAAAAATTCTGAAATAAACTGGTGGACCTGAGGAATTTGTCTATTAATCATCTGCAAAAAGAATCAACTTAAAAGCACTCTTCTATAAAAAAATGGCAGCTAATCTCGTGAGCGCTAAAGTTTCTATTTTTTACAGCAAGATCATAAAGGCTTCAGCCAAGTCCTCCCAAAGGTTCTACTTGGCACAAACACTAATTAAAACATGAAACCACCTCTAACTAGAGGCTAGATGAATTATTTATTACTAAACAAGAGCAAAATCAAACAACAAAAATAAAATTAGGTTGCTTCCCAACAAGCGCTATCAATTAATGCCCCTAGCTAGGCATGATGATTTCAATGATGCTCACATAAAATATAAGAATAGAAACATAACGGGAGCATCATGAAGAATATGACTAGCACATTTAAGTCTAACCCACTTCCTATGCATAGGGATTTTGTGAGCAAACAACTTATGGGAACAATAATCAACTAGCATAGGAAGGCAAAACAAGCATAACTTCAAGATTTTAAGCACATGGGGAGGAAACTTGATATTATTGCAATTCCTACAAGCATATGTTCCTCCCTCATAATAATTTTTAGTAGCATCATGAATGAATTCAACAATATAACCAGCACATAAAGCATTCTTTTCATGATCTACAAGCATATAATTTTTATTACTCTCCTCATAAGCAATTTTCTTCTCATTCGGAATAGTGGAAGTATCATAAGAGATTCGAATACTATAAATTATTTCCACATTAAAAGAGTAATGTTCAGAAAAAGGGTAATAATAATCATGACAATTTTTATAAATATAATCATCACTACTTTTTATAGCATAAGTTTCATCACAAGAATCATCATAATTAGCAACTTTGTTCTCATCGTAATCAATTGAAACCTCTTCCAAAATGGTGGATTCATCACTAAATAAAGTCATGACCTCTCCAAATCCACTTTAATAAATGTTATAAGATTCAGCACCCTCCAAAATAGTGGGATCATTACTTCCTAAAGATGACACTCTTCCAAACCTACTTCATCAATATAACCATCATAAATAGGAGGCATGATGTCATCATAATAAATTTGCACATCAAAACTTGGGAGGCTAGAAATATCATCTTCATTAAACATAGCATCCCCAAGCTTGGGATAAACATTAAGTGCAGCAAATATATTCTCAAATATGTCATCCTCATCAAACATAGCTTCCCCAAGCTTGGGCCTTTTCATATCATAAGCATAATCACTCTCATCTTTAATAGTATGGATTGCACCAATAGGATAGCAATCATCATCACAATGAGTAGTAGGAGCAACATCATTTGGGAGGGATACATTTCTACCTTTGCTTCTCCATCTTTTCTTTTTCTTCTCCACATCATGTGTGGGTTTAACCCTCTTTTTTAGCTCCTTATTAATGAGATTGGTTGAATAGAAAGCTCCTCCTCGTTACCTGATTCATCATAAGAAATAATAGGAGGATATTGGGAAGTTTCTTCCCTTTCATTAGTATTCTCTTCATCTTCTATTTGCTTTCTTTTCTTTATGTAATTGGCGATATAAGGATTTTCAATGCAATTCACCACACAATACATATAAATCTCCTTTAGATCAATATCAAGGAATTTCTTATGGGCAAATTCTGGAAGGTCCTTAATTAAAAGTTTCATTTCTTCATAACCCAAAGGCAAACTAAGTTCATTATGATGTGCAAGGGAAATCAAATCATCACAATTCTTGGACACGATTCGATCATGAAACAATTTGCATCGGAGATGTAAATAACCATGTTCATTGCAAAGTTCACAAGTACGACAAAGGAATTTTAAATTTCAGCACTCACATCTAGCCTTTCTTGCAGCCATTTAGTTTCTAAATATTTATGCCTCTTGCAAAATCTATCTTCCCTATTTGGTGTGTACTTGCAGACCCAATGCACTCCACAGAAATTGACATGCTTATAGGAGACATTTTCATCATAACTAGTGCAATCATCATTAGTACTATGGATATTCAAAGAGTTCATACTAACAACATTGCAATCATGCTCATCATTCAAAGATTTAGTGCCAAACATTTTATAGATTTCTTCTTCTAGCACTTGAGCAAAATTTTCCTTACCATCATTCTCACGAAATATATTAAAAAGATGAAGCGTATGAGACAAACTCAATTCCATTTTTGTAATTTTCTTTCATAGACTAAACTAGTAATAACAAGAAACGAAAAGATTAGATTGCAAGATTTAAAGATATACCTTCAAGCACTCACCTCCCCGGCAATGGCGCCAGAAAAGAGCTTGATGTCTACTACACAACCTTCTTATTGTAGACGTTGTTGGGCCTCCAAGTGTAGAGGTTTGTAGGACAGTAGCAAATTTCCCTCAAGTGGATGACCTAATGTTTATCAATCCGTGGGAGGCGTAGGATGAAGATGGTCTCACTCAAACAACCCTGCAACCAAATAACAAAGAGTCTCTTGTGTCCCCAACACACCCAATACAATGGTATATTGTATAGGTGCACTAGTTCAGCGAAGAGATGGTGATACAAGTGCAATATGGATGGTAGATAAAGGTATTTGAAATCTAAGATTATAAAAACAGCAAGGTAGCAAGCGATAAAAGTGAGCGTGAACGGTATTGCAATGGCAGGAAACAAGGCCTAATTAAGCTTCATACTTTCACTAGTGCAAGTTCTCTCAACAATAATAACATAACTGGATCATATAACTATCCCTCAACATGCAACAAAGAGTCACTCCAAAGTCACTAATAGCAGAAAACAAACGAAGAGATTATGGTAGGGTACGAAACCAGCTCAAAGTTATCCTTGCTGATCTATCTATTCAAGAGTTCGTAGTAAAATAACACGAAGTTATTATTTCCATTCAATCTACCATAGAGTTCGTACTAGAATAACACCTTAAGACACAAATCAACAAAAACCCTAATGTCACATAGATACTCCATTGTCACCTCAAGTATCCGCGGGCTTGATTATACGATATGCATCATACAATCTCAGATTCATCTATTCAACCAACACAATGTACTTCAAAGAGTGCCCCAAACTTTCTATCGGAGAGTTAAGACGAAAACGTGTGCCAACCCCTATGCATAAGTTCACAAGGTCACTAAACCCACAAGTTGATCACCAAAACATACATCAAGTGAATCACGTGAATATCTCATTGTCACCACAGATAAGCACATGCAAGACATACATCAAGTGTTCTCAAATCCTTAAAGACTCAATCCGACAAGATAACTTCAAAGGGAAAACTCAATCCATTACAAGAGAGTAGAGGGGGAGAAACATCATAAGATCCAACTATAATAGAAAAGCTCGCGATACGCCAAGATCGTGCCAAATCAAGAACACGAGAGAGAGAGAGAGAGAGAGAGAGAGAGAGAGAGAGAGAGAGAGAGAGAGATCAAACACATAGCTATTGGTACATACCCTCAGCCCCGAGGGTGAACTACTCCCTCCTCGTCATGGAGAGTGCCGGGATGATGAAGATGGCCACCGGTGAGGGATCCCCCCTCCGACAGGGTGCCGGAACAGGGTCCCGATTGGATTTGGTGGCTACAGAGGCTTGCGGCGGCGGAACTCCCGATCTATTGTGTTCCTTGGAGGTTTAAGTATTTATAGGATTTTTTGGCGTAGGTTTCACGTCAGGGGGGTCTCCGGGCTGTCCACGAGGCAGGGGGTGCTCCCTAGGGGGGTGGGCGTGGCCCCCACCCTCGTGGGCAGCCCGAGACTCTTCTGGCCCAACTCTTGCACTCCAAGGGCTTCTTTTGGTCCATAAAAATTCGTCAAAAATTGGCACGTCAATTGGACTCCGTTTGGTATTCCTTTTCTGTAAAACTCAAAAACAAGGAAAAAACAGAAAGTGGCACTGGGCTCTAGGTTAATAGGTTAGTCCCAAAAATCATATAAAATAGCATATAAATGCATATAAAACATCCCAGATGGATAATATAATAGCACGAATACTTCATAAATTATAGATACATTGGAGACGTATCACTTCCCCATCCTTGAGATCCAGCGCCCAAGCTCTCATCTCTTCCGCCTCAAAAAGCACTCCAGCCATGTCCGGATCCGGAGCGCAAGGCAAGTGGATAGGAGAAGGATATCAAGAAACTCCAGGAGGCTGGGTATCTGGACAAGGAGATCGCACATCGTCTCCCAGCCAAGGGACAGATCGTCCCCACTCTGGAACCCCATGAGAGGGTTGTATTCCTCCCTCACTTTGTCCGCGGGTTGGGATTTCCCCTCCACCCATTCGTTTGCGGACTCATGTACTACTACGGGATAGATTTCCATGATCTATCCCCAAATTCCTTCCTCAACATCTCGACATTCATCGTCGTGTGTGAGGCCTTCCTCCGCATCCCTCCACACTTTGGACTATGGCTAAAGATCTTCAACATGAAGCCGAAGGTCATGGGCGGCAAACATGCCGAGTGCGGAGGTGCCATGGTGAGCAGGATGCCCAACGTCAAATGGCCATTAGGTACATTCAACGAGTCCGTCAAAGGGTGGCAACAACAATGGTTCTACGTCACTGAGCCACGCGGCACCAAATGGTCCGCGGCTCCTGAATTTCGATTTGGAGCCCCAATACGGATCACGTCCTTGCCTGAGAAGGGCCTGGACTGGTCTTTGCAGATGAGCTGATGGTGCTCCAGGCGCATATCAAGAGCATGGGAGACAAGAATATCAAACTTGCCAATGTGGTTCACGTGATGATAGTTTGCCGGACCCTTCCATGCCAACGCCGGTCTAGCACCAGACCCTTCTGGAGTTCTTCGGCACAACGCACGAAGACATCTGGAAGGTGCTATTCAAGCCCGGAAAATAGTGGCCGGACTCGGCCAAGGATCGCGGCCATAAATTGAACCGTCTCTCAAGTCCGGTAAGTCTTTACATGTTTTCAAGGTGTATCCTTTACTCGCATACTCGAGGGAAACACCTAATATTTCCCTAATGATTTTCCTAGGGCTGGACGAAGTAGGCGGAGTGGATTTACTGTCCGGCCCCGCTGCTTGATGTCTACTACACAACCTTCTTCTTGTAGATGTTGTTGGGCCTGCAAGTGCACAGGTTTGTAGGACAATAGAAAATTTACCTCAAGTGGATGACCTAAGGTTTATCAATCCGTAGCAGGCATAGGATGAAGATGGTCTCTCTCAAGCAACCCTACAACCAAATAACAAAGATTCTCTTGTGTCCCCAACACACCCAATACAATGGTAAATTGTATAGGTGCACTAGTTCGGCGAAGAGATGGTGATACAAGTGCAAAATAGATAGTAGATAAAGGTTTTTGTAATCTGAAATTGTAAAAACAGCAAGGTAACAAGTGGTAAAAGTGAGCGTAAACGGTATTACAATGATAGGAAACAAGGCCTAGGGTTCATACTTTCTCTAGTGCAAGTTCTCTCAACAATAATAACATAGATAGATCATATAACAATCCCTCAACATGCAACAAAGAGTCACTCCAAAGACACTAGTAGCAGAGAACAAACGAAGAGATTATGGTAGGGTATGAAACCACCTCAAAGTTATTCTTTCGGATCAATCTATTCAAGAGTTCATACGAGAATAACACCTTAAGACACAAATCAACCAAAACCCTAATGTCACCTAGATACTCCATTGTCACCTCAAGTATCCGTGGGCATGATTATACGATATGCATCACACAATCTCAGATTCATCGAACCAACACAAAGTACTTCAAAGAGTGCCCCAAAGTTTCTACCGGAGAGTCAAGAACGTGTGCCAACCCCTATGTATAGGTTCATGGGCGGAACCCGTAAGTTGGTCACCAAAACATACATCAAGAGGCACATGATATCCCATTGTCACCACAGATAAGCATAGCAAGACATACATCGAGTGTTCTCATAAAAGACTCAATCCGATAAGATAACTTCAAAGGGGAAACTCAATTCATCACAAGAGAGTAGAGGGGGAGAAACATCATAAGATCCAACTATAATTGCAAAGCTCGGGATACATCAAGATCGTGCCATAGAGGGAACACGAGAGAGAACACGAGAGAGAGAGATCAAACATGTATCTACTGGTACACACCCTCAGCCCCGAGGTTGAACTACTCCCTCCTCGTCATGGATAGCGCCGGGATGATGAAGATGGCCACCGGTGATGGATCCCCCCTCTGGCAGGGTGCCGGAATGGGCTCCCGAGAGGTTTTTGGTGGCTACAGAGGCTTGCGACAGCGGAACTCCCGATCTATCTTGATTTTCAATGGTTTTAGGGTACGTAGGCTTATATAGGCGAAAGAAGTCGGTCTGGGGGTGCTCGAGGGGTCCACGAGACAAGGGGCCGCGCCTTGTAGGGGGGGGGGGCTCCCCCTATCTCCTGGGCTCCTCGAGGATCTTCTGACTTGATCTCCAAGCCTCCAGGATGATATTCTTCCAAAAAATCATGATGCCGAAGGTTTCATTCCGTTTGGACTCCGTTCGATATTCCTTTTCTTTGAAATACTGAAACAGGCAATAAAACAATAGTATGGGATGGGCCTCCGGTTAATAGGTTAGTCCGAAAAGTAATATAAAAGTGTATAATAAAGCCCATAATCACTCAAAACAGATAACAAAATAGCATGAATGCTTCATAAATTGTAGATACGTTGGAGACGTATCACTGCCCGAGGAACAAGCAGACCCACTTCTGACAAAGATGCTGGTCCCGACGCCTTATAAGGCACCGAAGAAGAAGGCCAAGAAGGAGGCCAAGGAGACCAGGGGCAGTCTCCGTCGCAAGGGAACTTCGAACGTGGCGTCCGAAGACGCCGAGGCCCACTCCTCCGCTGAAGAAGATGAGGAAGAGGAGGAAGAAGAAGAAAGCCACTCACCTCCTGCGAGGGGGAGAAAGAAGAGGACGGCCTCCACGCGTTTGGAGGCCGAAACGTCTAAGAAGGGGAAAGCTTCCCTTCCAGACGAATCCACCAAGGACACTGATAGCAGCTCGGAGTGGGAACCCAGGGTCAAGCCCCTGGCCAAATCGTGAGTACTAAGAAACCCGGACACATTCATATATCTAGCCTCACTATTGCATAGCATTAATATGTTGAGTCGCGCATTTTGCAGCCCGGCCAGATCCAACGTCGAGCGATCCTCATCGAAGGACTCACTGGACCCGGATGCAATGGACAATGGGACCCTCCCGGTGGCCTCCTCTCCCAAGGCCATGGATAACACTGAGGTGTCATCCCAAAGGAACCTCGGCCAGGGAGGGGCTCAGGGGACCGCCCGGGCGGCGCCAGAGGGTCAAACCTTGGTAGCCGGACACATGGGGCAGCAGACCCCCATGGACACTGATGGCGGGGCCGTACTAAATTCAGTCCCGAGCCGAACACAATTTCGGGGACCAATATGGCTCCGGAATCAGGCGAGCAACCTTCTTCAAAAGAAGGGGGTGCGCCTATTCCAGCGGTGACCTCTGTCCACCCAGAGGCACCGGATACTTTGCTAGAGGCGCTGCCAGGCGCTTACATTGTTGGAGAGCACTGTACCCTTATGGGTGCGCTGATTGAGAAGATTCGGTCCGTGAAAAGCGGGCCGACCGAAGCCTGCACAAGCCTTCTAACAGGCTTTGAGGTAAGCAAATGAAATTAATCATACAAAGAATGTCACAATATAGACAGTAGCCCCTGATACACTGTTTGGTGTTTGGAAAGAAAAACCGGACAGAGGATCAAATAAGTTCCGCAGGAGACTAACTATGAAATGTCTATGTGAATAAGCAGGCGTCGCTATTGGCTGCAACCTCCCATGCTGCTAAGGTCTCCGTTCTGAAGCAGAGTCAAGAGCGGGCCGAGGAAGAGCTCGGCCACATGAAGAAACAACTGGAGGATAACTAGGGTATGCAATAACCTTGTTTGCGTGCAATACGGATGAATATTTTAGTTTGTCTAAAAATGTCATGACAATTATTAGGAGCAGCGACCGAGGTCGAGGCTCTTAAGAAGGCGCTAGCCAAGGCCAAGAAGAAGGTGGCCAAGGAGCAGCCCACTCGTGAAAAGCATGAGGCCAGGATCAATGAGGTCCAACAAGAGCTCCAGGAAGCCGTGAAGAAGTGCGGGTCCTTGGAGCAGGATATTACGGATAAAGAATCCGAACTCACCAAGGCTCATCAATCCGCACACCATGCCCAGGTTGAAGCCCAAGGGACCCTCCAGGAAATCCAGGAGGCCAGAAAAATCGCGGCGGGTAAGGCCTTTATTATGCAGAGCAAATATGTGAAGAAAAGGTTCCTTTTACTGACCCGAATTTGGAGTTCTCGAGGGGTGTTTGCGGATCTGCCGCACAGCATGTCCGACGCCACAGAATTCTACTGAGCCGAAGAGGGGAGCTGTACAGAGAAGTTGTTCTGGTTGCAATACCTTACGCCAAAACACCCGGTGCCCTTCAGCGACTAGCTAAAGCAACTGGTCGAGCTGCATACGGCGGCTGAACTAGCCATGAAGGATTTGATAATCCGGTTATGGCCTGCCGAAGCTATTCCTAGCAGCTACTTCAGACTCGTGAAGCAGCTGGTCTGTGGCTGCCCTCGGCATGACGCCATCAAGTGGTCGATCTGTATTGAAGGTGCACGGATGGCCTTCGCCCGTGCCAAGATGCACTGGGCGAAGATGGACACCATGAAGCTGATGACCGAAGGACTACCCGAGGGCAAGGAGCACCGTAAGCCCGAGATGTACTATGACAGTGTCATGGAGGGATCCCGCCTTGTGGCGGAGCAATGTGCTAAGGATATCATATTCCCATGAATACACTCCTGTTTATCCTATCCTGCAGTATGAAATAGATCCATTATGTAATAAAATGTTTGTTTTTAAAACTTCACCTCATGTGCGGCCGTTTAATTAAATCTGAGAATTGCCAGTCGTCGGCTTCTGCCCCCACTTAGGTAGTACGGGGTTGTTCGGGATAAATCTAAACGCTTTTTATCCGAGTTTTTGGTCCTTTAAGGAGATGTTTCGCTCAACGAACCAGGCAATCGGACTATTCGGCTTTATGATTCTCACTTAGCCATAGGAGTTTGACGAGAAAAACTTGGGTGCAGCTCCTGGTGTTCGGAAGTCCGAACTTGGAGCGCTATACGCGCCTAATCGGATAAAAACCGATTCATCGCATAAGGCGGAAAAAATCGCTAAAGATTTGTAACCTCTCGAATAGCTGACCAGCTCTCGCCGCATCATGACAGTCAGTATTCGTCTTTCTCTATTGAGGTGCTCGTCTGGAAGAACCAGGACACAATCACAATAGTTCTCCCTTTACTACCCTAGCCGATATAGCAGAACGTAGGGTAGCAAGCACAGGAGCCGGGCAACCCAACTTTTGACCCAAGACATGATTCGGAGCCAATGCATATAATGCTACAATTCGGGGTGCCAAACTACCGTATAGGTGTTCGGACTTTGTTGCCCTATTATGGGGCGTAATTGAGCCCCTGGCGAATTAAAGCGTACCAGATTATACATGTGCAATTGATTACAATATCAATAAAAGGAAACATTAAGCAATAAGCTGTTGTCGCAAGAATTGAGTCGCGAACGATGCATAATAATATGATTAATACGTCAAAGCGTATTTGTACAGGTAGTGCAATAAGAAATAGGGCTATTTAACATGCCAGGACCAAGGGCAGGCTGTGTGCAGGTTTTAAAATAGGTATAATGATCGTTAGCAGAGACCACCTGTCAATTTCCTTGCACGTCTAAGCTTCTTGCCTTCTTGGTGTATATGTCCCTTGATGGGTGCGATGATCAGGTTATCAGGAAAAGAGGCCTGGGGTAAGAAAGAAACCTAAAAAAGGAAAAGAAATAGTGAAAGTATGCGGGTCCTGGAGTGGTTGAGCCGCATTGTGGACCCTGGTATAGCTTTGCCTCCGTATACGCCCATGGTATTTTGAGTGCGTAATTATGTATGTGCGGTGCAAATGCCGTTGTTTGGTCAGGACTGGGACGGAGGCCAAATTGCTAGTAGAGTTCTTGACGAACTGCACCATCCTGCTGCAGAGTAGTTCGGACTCGTTTGACAATGTCCGGGGGCTTGGCCGCTGAATTGCGGTTGTGCCTAAGAAGGCCGCTCTGTACTTCAGATGCAATGGCCGCGGTGTGCTCCTTAGTACGGAGGGAGCGTTCTGTGTTTCCATTGACTGTTATAACACCGCGTGGTTCGGGCATCATGAGCTTGAGATAAGCATATTGCGGCACCGCATTGAATCAAGCAAATGTGGTTCATCCGAGCAGTGCGTGATAGCCACTGAGGAAGGGGACGATGTCAAAGATCAATTCTTCGCTTTGGAAATTATCCGGGGATCTGAAGACCACTTCCAGTGTGATTGAGCATGTACAGCAAGCCTCTACACCTGGTATGAGACCTTTAAAGGTGATTTTTGTGGGCTTGATCCTAGAAGGGTCGATACGCATCTTGCACATTGTGTCCTGATAGAGCAAGTTCAGGCTGCTGCCGCCATCCATGAGGACTCGCGTAAGGTGGAATCCATCAATGATTGGGTCTAGGACCAGTGCGGTTGAACCACCATGACGGATACTGGTCGGATGGTCCCTGCGATAAAAGGTGATCGGACAGGACGACCATGGGTTGTACTTTAGGGCGACTGGCTCCATCGCATAGACGTTCCTGAGTGCGCGCGTCCGCTCCATCTTGGGAATATGGGTAGCATATATCATGTTCACCGTTTTGACTTGTGGAGGAAACTTCTTCTGTCCCCCTGTGTTCGGTGGTCGGGGCTCCTCATCATCGTCATCGCTTTGCGACCCCATCTCCTTGTTTTCGGCATTTAACTTGCCGGGTTGTTTGAAAACCCAACATTCTCTGTTGGTATGATTGGATGGTTTATCGCGGGTGCCGTGGATTTGACATGGACTATCGAGTATGTGGTCCAAACTAGACGGGCCTAGATTGTTTCTCTTAAATGGCTTCTTCCGCTGACCGGACTTAGAGCCACCGAATCCGGTGTTGACAGTCGTGTCTTCGGTGTTGTCGCCATTGTTTCGAGCTTGTGTCTATTGCGTCGGGGCTTGCTGTTGCTATCTCTGACTTCGGAAGTGCCAGGTTTACTTGAGTTGTTGTTGCTACGTGCTAGCCAGCTATCTTCGCCTGCACACAAGCGGGTCATTAGCGTCATAAGGGCTGCCATGGACTTCGGCTTTTCTTCGACGAGGTGTCGAGCAAGCCATTCGTCACGGATGTTATGCTTAAAGGCCGCTAGGGCTTCGGCATCCGGACAGTCGACGATCTGGTTCTTTTTAGTTAAGAACCCGAGTCAAGAATTTCCTGGCTGACTCTCCGGGCTGTTGGATTATATGACTTAAGTCGTTGGCATCCGGGGGCGGACATAGGTGCCTTGGAAATTGTCAAGGAAGGCATCTTCCTGGTTCTCCCAACTGCCAATTGAGTTTTTGGGCAGACTATTCAACCAATGCCGAGCTGGTCCCTTGAGTTTTAGCGGGAGATACTTGATGGCGTGGAGATCATCACCGCGGGCCATATGAATATGGAGAAGAAAGTCCTCAATCCATACCGCGGGGTCTGTTGTCCCATCATATGATACAATGTTTACGGGTTTAAACCCTTCTGGGAATTCATGTTCCATTACTTCGTCTGTGAAGCATAGGGGGTGTGCAGCGCCTCTATGTCGGGCCATGTCGCGACGCTGCTCGGATGGAGCTGGTCTGTGGTATTCGGCCGGATAAGTTTGTATTTGTCATATACAAAAAGATGGTCGTCGTCGCACATTGGGGCGCACCCCCGCGATCTGTAGATCAATCTGGTCTAGCCTGCTCTGTTTTCCAAGATGTATCACAGGTCACGTGTGTATCCCCGAGCTGTTGTATTTCTGTTATTTTCCCGCGGTAGTGCAGGCTGTTGTTCGGACTGAGTTGCCGCTTTATCCCGACCACGGGGTGGTCGGTCAGCCGCATTATGCGCTGGTAGGACGGGCTCCAGTGCCTCGTCATCAAGTTGAGGTAGCAATTTGTGCTTCGGGTAACTTTTACTTGGGCGCTCGAGGCCGTATTCCTCGGCTGCCAGGACCTTGGTCCATCTGTCATTGAGCAGATCTTGATCAGCTTGAAGCTGCTCCTGCTTTTTCTTCAAGCTCTTTGCAGTGGCTATTAGTCGGCGCTTAAAGCGTTCTTGTTCGATGGGTTCCTCAGGCATGATGAATTCTTCATCATCGAGGCTTACCTCGTCCTCAAAGAGCGGCATGTAATTGATGTCCTTCGAATTTTCATTCATGGCCTGTTCGTCGGGGCTAGCTCACCCGTCTTCCCGTTCGGCCTGTTCGGGAGTTGGCTCGACGGGGTCTTCATTATTTTAGGCATCGTCCGGAGTGTTATTTTCTCTCGTGCCGGTATCGCTGCTTTTACCATGGCGTGGTTTAAGCGGCATTGCTGACGTCGGTGCTTTGGGTGCTTCTCAGGAGGCTTATCCTGAACTGGATCTTTTTTGTCATCGCCATTGTTCTCTTTGGGTGTATCCACCATGTATATGTCATATGAGGAGGTGGTTGTCCAGCGCCCTGTAGGCGGTGGTTCCTATTACTCTCTGGCATCGTCGTCCATACTGTCGATGTCTTCAGAGTCGAAATCAAGCATGTCGGTTAAATCGTCGACAGTGGCTATCAAGTGGGTGGTGGGTGGGAAACGAAGTTCTTCGTCGTCTGCTTCCCAGTCGAGTCGGACATAGTTCGGCTTAGAATCTCCTGATAAGGAGTAGTATTTTAATGAGTTTAACACATCACCTAGAGGTGAGTGTTGGAAGATGTCCACAGAGCTGAACTCCAAGATCGGCGCCCAGTCAGGTTCGATGGGCGCGGATGCACGTGGTCCGGAACCTATAGCCGGAGATAAGTCCGAGGTTCCGGTGACACAGGCCCAGCTTGATGTTGGGTCTGTGTGCGGCTCGAGCACCGCTGAATCCACGACTTCTGAGGCGGGGTTAGGCTTCCCGTCTTCGGACGACGCGATCTGTTCCAGATCTTGGGCCAGAGCAGTTACATGCGCAATCTTCTGACTGTTGCCAGATGACAGATTTAAGTCATGTTCATCATGGTGGCAGGGGGCAGCCGTTAGGGGCTAGAATCCGTCGAAGATCAAGTCCCCACGGATATCGGCCACAAAATTCAGGCTTCCAAATCTGACTTGATGGCTAGGCGTGTAGCTATCAATCTGCTCTAGATGGCCAAGTGAGTTGGCCCGCAGTGTGAAGCCGCCAAATACAAAGATCTGTCCGGGGAGGAAGATCTCCCCCTGGACTACGTCGTTGTAGATGATTGATGGAGCCATCAAGCTTTCTGGTGCCGACATAGCTGAACTTTCAATGAAAGCACCAATGTCGGTGTCAAAACCGGTGGATCTCAGGTAGGGGCACTACAAAAAAAAGACACATCCGTGACATTTTGGGCCGAACGAAACAAATTTCTGTCATACATATGACACTTCTATGACGATAATTGTGACAAAACCTGGTATCATCATAGATGCGGTGGGCTCCTACTTCTATGACAAAAAATCATGACAGATAATGGGATTTTCGTCCTGGGCATGTCGGAGACGCAGCTGCATGACATTCCTTGGGCCATCCAAGACGGAAAAAACCATGGTAGAAGCGAGGGCGAGGAAAATTTTGAGGAGTTCCCGGTTACGGTGGGTGGTCGGGGGCCAAGCGATGCGCGTTTCTCTCGTACACGTACACGCATGTGTGCGAGGCGTTGGCTCTAACTGAACCCGAGCGAGGCGTTGGCTCTAACTGAACCATAGCGAGGCATTGGGCTCTAACTGAACCCGAGCGATGGCATTGCAGGCTACGCATTACTGAACCCGAGCGATCGATTCCTTCGCTCCTGCTGCTAACTGAAGTCGATCGATGCTGCCTCTCTGGATGAACAGTGAGCATTGCGGGGGGGGATGAACCGTGAGCGGTGAGAGTGGATGAACAGGACCCGTGGTGTTGCCTCTGGATGAACAGGACCCCGATCGATCGAGCCGGTTGGGGCTGGATAAACAGGACACTGTGGAGGGCTGGATGAATAGGACGACCCCATGGAGGGCTGGATGAACAGTAGACGGTGGAGGGGTAGATGAACAGTAGCCCGCGGAGGGGTGGTTGACCAGGAGCCCGTGGAGAGGGGTGGTTGAACAGTAGCCGGTGGAGTAGAGCGCGATGGAGGCTGGATGAACAGGAGCCCGTGGATGAACAGTCGCAGGTGGAGGCTGGAGGAGGTCGACGATGGATGAACAGTAGCCCATGGAGGCTGGAGGAGGTCGACGGTGGAGATGAACAGTATCCCGTGGAGTCCCGTTTTGCGGTACGCCACACCCCTCCCGATGAACAGGACCCCCGTTTCGACCGTAGTGCTCCAACACAAGTCCGTTTCGTCCGTTTTGCGGTACGCCACACCCCTCCTGATCAACAGGACGCCCGTTTCGACCGTAGAGCTCCAACATAAGTCTGTTTCATCCGTTTTGCGGTACGTCACACCCCTACTGATCAACAGGACCCCTGTTTTGACCGTAGGAGGTCCGTTTCCTCCGTTTTGCGGTACGCCACACCCCTCCCGAACAACAGGACCCTGTTCTGAACGTAGGAGGTCCGTTTTCTCCGTTGTGCGGTACGCCAGGCCTCGTTTCCATCACATGTTCCGTCCAAGCCCTCCCGATGAACACGACCACGCATTCCGTTCCGACCCAGCCGGTTGGCTCCCACACGTTCTGTCGCCTCCCGATGAACACGATGCATTCCGTTGCCTCCCCATGAACACGACACATTCTATTGCCTCCCCATGAACACGACGCATTCCGTTGCCTCCCCATGAACACGAGCCCTCGCCGTACGTATACGCGAGTAGGCGTTCGAGACCCCGCCCGTATGTACACATACATGGCCGTATTTTCTTTCTTGCACACCTGGCCATTGTACGTACGTGTACATGCTATGTGCGCGCCTCTACATCCACCAGTATACATGTACGTACACGTTCGCGACCAGAATGACAACGCTACGTATGCTTCGACCAGCTGGGTCCCGACTGTCACGCACTTCCTTGCCTGCGAAGATGTAACTGGTGGGTCCCAGCAGACAGGGGGGAATCGTTTTTTTTTTGCCCGGACGCACTTCCTTGCGTGCGAAGATGTAGCTGGTGGGTCCCAACAGTTAGAGGGAAATGTTTTTTCGCGAAATATGGTGGCCCGTCCGATGGGTCCCCACTGTCAGGTGGAGGAATAATTATTTTGCACGTAATAAGGAGGCACTTCCTTGCTGCAGCCTGATAACCCACAAGTATAGGGGATCGCAACAGCTTTCGAGGGTAGAGTATTCAACCCAAATTTATTGATTCGACACAAGGGGAGCCAAAGAATATTCTTGGGTATTAGCAGTTGAGTTGTCAATTCAACCACACCTGTATAACTTAGTATCTACAGCAAAATATTAGTAGCAAAAGTGGTATGATAATAATGGTAATAGTAGCAACAGTAAAGATAAATGTTTTTGGGTTTTTGTAGTAGTTGTAACAGTAGCAACGGAAAAGTAAATAAGCGAAGAACAATATATGAAAAGCTCGTAGGCAATGGATCAGTGATGGATAATTATGCCGGATGCGATTCCTCACGCAATAGTTATAACATAGGGTGATATAGAACTAGCTCCAGTTGATCAATGTAATGTAGGCATGTATTCCGTAAATAATCATACGTGCTTATGGAAAAGAACTTGCATGACATCTTTTGTCCTAGCCTCCCGTGGCAGCGGGGTCCTAGTGGAAACTAAGGGATATTAAGGCCTCCTTTTAATAGAGAACCGGACCAAAGCATTAACACATAGTGAATACATGAACTCCTCAAACTACGGTCATCACCGAGAAGTGTCCCGATTATTGTCACTTCGGGGTTGTCGGATCATAACACCTAATAGGTGACTATAGACTTGCAAGATAAGATCAAGAAAACACATATATTGATGAAAACATAATAGGTTCACATCTGAAATCATGGCACTCAGGCCCTAGTGACAAGCATTAAGCATAGCAAAGTCATAGCAACATCAATCTCAGAACATAGTGGATACTAGGGATCAAACCCTAAAAAACTAACTTGATTACATGGTAAATCTCATTGAAAGTGCGTTATATCGACTAGAGAGGGGGTGAATAGGCGATTTTTATGAATTCTTCACTGAGGAATTTGCCGGTGAGGAAATTCCTTAGCGAAGAACTACTAGCAGCGGAATAAGTACTCAGAAGTAAGCTTAACAGGATACAGACATAGTCATCATGATGAAATGAAGACAAGCACAGAGTACAAAAAGCGTAACCACAGGATATCACAAGATGAAGACAAACAGACTGAAGAAATTGAACTGAGGAAATTGAGAAAGTCTTCAGTCAAAGTCTTCAAACACAGATATGAACAATCGCTCAACACAATAATGAGGAAATGAAAGAGTTGAGGAAATAGAACCGGTAAGGTTGGTGAAGACAATGATTTGTTCGACCAGTTCCAACTGCTGTCTCAGTTGTACGTCTGGTTGGAGCGGCTGAGTATTTAAACTCGAGGACACGCAGTCCCGGGCACCCAGTCGCTGAGCACGCAGCTCAGGACACCAAGTCCTCACCGTATTCTCCTTGAACTAAGATCACACAGATCTCGTCCAATCACTCGTGGTATGTCTTCAGGCGACTTCCAAACCTTCACAGACTCGGTCACTCGGCGATCCACAATTCCTCTTGGATGCTCTAGACCATGATTCCTAACCGTCTGGAAGAAGCACAGTCTTCAAAGGTAACAAGCGTCGGATCCACGCAGGATCAATCTCTTCAGTGATGCTCAATTACTTTGGGGTTTGTAGGTGTTTGGGTTTGGGAATTTTCCTCACTCGGTGATTTTCGCTCAAAGTCCTCGGAGGATGGATTGCTCTCAAATGACAAGTGTCAGTTTCTCTCAGAGCAGCCAACCAGCTAGTGGTTGTAGGGGGCGGCTATTTATAGCCTAGGGAGCAGCCCGACATGATAAGACATAAATGCACATGTCTGATATGACCGTTAGGTGGATAAGATATTTTGGGACAGCTGGCACACAGCTCAGCAACGGTCGGAAATTTGACTCTCAAATTCCTCTGGGCTATCATGTTCCTCACTGTGCAGGCAATCCGCACTGGCGAATTCCTAACTCCTCGGACAGAACAAATTCATCAGCGACCAGAAGAATTTCATCTCCGTCACTGAAGAAAATGACTGAACTGTATGAGATTTCCAAAGGCTTCACTCGAAGGGTTTGGTAGGTGTAGGATTTTGAGTTGAGCATCACTTGGAAATTTTTCCTTAGTATTTCCTCGACCCCCTTTTACAGTACGGTGTTTCCTATGACTCAAGAAAGAGAAAAACAAAACTATGAAAACGAAAGTCTTCAAGCTTCATATTCCTCGCATGAATATCAAGTCTTCACGGATACACCAATTTCTTCACTTTCAAAGTCTTCATGAAGGTCTTCAGAAATACCAAAGTCTTCAGTCGAAGATATTCATTTTTAGGGGTCGACTTTCCCTGTAAATATCAAACTCCTCATAGACTTATAGACCTGTGTACACTCACAAACGCATTAGTCCCTTAACCAATAAGTCTTCAATACACCAAAATCACTAAGGGGCACTAGATGCACTTACACTCATCCAACCCATCACCGTCCAGCAAGCCTACGATGGAATTACTCACACACAGCGGTGAGCATCATGAAATTGATGATGGAGGATGCTTGATGATGACGACGGCGACGAATTCCCCTCTCCGGAGCCCCGAACGGACTCCGGATCAGCCCTCCCGAGAGAGATTAGGGCTTGGCGGCGGCTCCGTGTCATAAAACGCGATGAACCTTTCTCTCTGATTTTTTTCTCTGCGACACGGTATATATGGAGTTGGAGTTGAGGTCGGAGGAGGTCCGGGGGGCCCATGAGATAGGGGGCGCGCCCTAGGGGGGCGCGCCCCCCTGTCTCGTGGACAGGCCCTGGGCCCCCTGGCCCTGATTCTTTTGCCAAAAATTCTTATAAATTCTGAAAAGTCCCTCCATGGATTTGCAGGTCATTCCGAGAACTTTTCTTTTCTACACATAAAACAACATCATGGTAGTTCTGCTGAAAACAGTGTCAGCCGGGTTAGTTTCATTCAAATCATGCAAGTTAGAGTCCAAAACAAGGGCAAAAGTGTTTGGAAAAGTAGATACGTTGGAGACGTATCAACTCCCCCAAGCTTAAACCTTTGCTTGTCCTCAAGCAATTCAGTTGATACACTGAAAGTGATAAAGAAAAACTTTTACAAACTCTGTTTGCTCTTGTTGTTGTAAACATGAAAAGCCAGCATTCAAGTTTCAGCAAATATTACGAACTAACCATACTCACAATGACACATAGGTCTCACAATTACTCACACCAATAGCATAATTAGCTAGCGAGCCATAATAATAAAACTTGGATGACAACACTTTCTCAAAACAATCATAATGTGATATAACAAAATGGTATCTCACTAGCCCTTTCTGAGACTGCAAAACATAAATGCAGAGCACCTTTAAAGATCAAGGACTGACTAAACATTGTAATTCATGGTAAAAGAGATTCAGTCAAGTCATACCCAATGTAAATCAATAATAATGAATGCAAATGACAGTGTGCTCTCTAGCCGGTGCTTTTAATATGAAGGGTGATGACTCAACATAAAAGTAAATAGATAGGCCCTTCGTAGAGGGAAGCAGGGATTTGTAGAGGTGCCAGAGCTCGATTTTAAAATAGAGAATGAATAACATTTTGAGCGGCATACTTTTGTTGTCAACGCAACACCTATGAGATGGTTGTATCTTCCACACTAAATGCATTATAGGCAGTTCCCAAACAGAATGATAAAGGTTTATACTCCCCCAACCACCAACAAGCATCAATCCATGGCTTGCTCGAAACAACGAGTGCCTCCAACATACAACAGCCCTGGGGGAGTTTTGTTTAATTATTTTGATTTGCTTTGATATTTTTGGATAATGGGACTGGGCATCCCGGTTACCGGCCCTTTCTCGTGAATGAGGAGCGGAGTCCACTCCTCTGAGAATAACCCACCTAGCATGCAAGATATAGGCAGCCCTAGTTGTTACATGAGCTGCTCGAGCATACAAAATAGAATTTCATTTGAAGGTTTGGAGTTTGGCACATACAAATTTACTAGGAACGGCAGGTAGATACCACATATAGGAAGGTATAGTGGACTCATATGGAACAACTTTGGGGTTTAAGGAGTTTGGATGCACAAGCAGTATTCCCGCTTGGTACAGGTGGAAGCTAGCAAAAGACTGGGAAGCGACCAACTGAGAGAGCGACAACAGTCGTAAGCATGCATTAAAATTAATTCACACCGTGTACAAGCATGAGTAGGATATAATCCACCATGAACATAAATATCGTGAAGGCTATGTTGATTTGATTCAACTACATGCGTAAACATGTGCCAAGTCGAGTCACTCAATTCCTTTAAAGGAGGATACCATCCCATCATACCACATCATAATCATTCTAATAGCATGTTGGCATGCAAGGTAAACCATTATAACTCATAGCTAATCAAGCATGGCACAAGTAACTATAATCTCTAAATGTCATTGCAAATATGTTTACTTCATAGTAGCTGACTCAGGAACGATGAATCATCATATTTACAAAAACAAGAGAGGTCGAGTTCATACCAGCTTTTCTCATCCCAATAAGTCCATCATATATCGTCATTATTGCCTTTCACTCGCACGACCGAACGATGTGTATAATAATAAGAGTGTACGTGCATTGGACTAAGCTGGAATCTGCAAGCATTCAACTCAAGAGAGAACACAAGTAATATGGGCTCTAAATTAAATAAACAATCATGCATATAAGAGCCACTAAGCATTTTCAATATGGTCTTCTCGACCCCCAAAGGAAAGAAAAGAGAATAAAACTATTTACACGGGAAAGCTCCCAACAACTAAGAAGAAGAACTAGAAATCTTTTTGGGTTTTCATTTTAATTTCTACTACAAGCATGAAAACTAAACTAACTAATTTTTTGGTTGTTCTCAAGGTTTATCAAGCACACAAGAAGAAAACTAGAAAAAGAAATTTAAACTAGCATGGATAATTCAATGAAAGAGTATGAGCACCGATGACTAGTGTGTGAACATGAATGTAAAGTCGGTGAGAAATACGTACTCCCCCAAGCTTAGGCTTTTGGCCTAAGTTGGTTTAATACCAAGGACCGCCTGGCTGATATCCATAAGTGAAACCGGGGTGTTACTGAGATGCAGTGGCAACCGCCTCCTGAGCGGCAGCGTGTTGGCGAGCTGCCTCCACTCCCCTCTCGTATTCAGCTGCTTCCTCTCTGGTGACAAAATATCTTCCTTTTGCCTGATAATCAAAAAGGTAGGGAGCAGGAAGAGTAACAGGGATGACGTTGCGTTTGTCATAGAATAGTCGATAATGGAGGAATTGTACATTCCTCTCAAGAAACTGATGACTAAACATAGCTTCTTTATCCAAATAAACAGGGGGCATTATCATATCTCCTTCTCGCGGGGCTATACCAAGAAAATTAGCCACACGGGTTGCATAAATTCCTCCAAAGAGATTTCCCTCTCTACTATTATTCTACAACCTACGTGCAACTATTGCCCCCAAGTTATAACCTTTATAACCTGACACAGCACTCTTGAGGACACAAAGATCAAGGGCACACATGTGACATACCTCGTCCTTACCGTTAATGCACCTACCAATAAAGAGAGCAAAGTAATGTAAAGCAGGAAAATGAATGCTCCCTATGGTAGCTTGTGCTACGTCCCTAGATTCTCCCAAAGTAATATTCGCAAGGAAATCTCTAAATTCAGATTTGGGAGGATCATTAATATTACCCCACTGTGGGAGTTTGCAAGCAGTTGTAAAATCCTCTAAGTCCATGGTATAAGATATATCATAAATATCAAATAGGACACTAGGGGAATTACGCGTACAGTTATATTTAAACATCCGCACAAAGGAATCAGTCAATTGAGAGTACTGAGGACACTTATCTTGTAAGAAGTCCTCCAGCTCAGCATTACGCACATACGCGTCAAATTCCTCCTGGAAGCCTGCTTCGATCATAAAATCATCGGATGGCCACTCACAAGCCCATACATATGCATTCCTCGGCAATTCAACGTCTTGCTCACGTATAGCAATCCTTGGCCCTTTCTTTGCTGAGGAACCACCTTGGTACATTCTCCTAAGCATATTTCTTTTTCTGAAAATTTCTGAAATTTTAGTAACTTCAAAATAAAAGTGCATAAAACTAAACAAGATTGATAGCAACTACTTCTACAAGTGCCTAGAGCCCGTATCATGCATTGGAATTGCTTGGGACCTCAAAAATTTAACATGCAAGCTCAAGAACAGGGTCACCAAGACAGCAAGGATTTGCAAAGAATAAAGCACTAGAGCAAAAACTAATTGGACCAATGGAGGAGTCACATACCAAGCAACAATCTCCCTAAGCAGTTTTGTGAATGGAGCTTTGAGCTAGGACATCGAAAATTGCAGCAAAACGAGCTAGAACTCGTGCTTGAGCTGGATGGGGATTTTTTGGGTAGAAGATGGAGTGTGTGGGTGTTGGCATAAGTGGAGGGGAGCCACTAGGGGGGCACGAGATAGGGGGCGCGCCCTCCTCTCTCGTGGCCTGGTGCTTGCCCCTCCTGCAGTGTTTTCAATGCCCAACATCCTCAAATATTCCAGAAAAAATCATACTAAATTTGCAAGGCATTTGGAGCACTTTTATTTTTGGACTATTTTTTATTGCACGGATAATTCAAAAAACAGACGGATGAAACTATATTTGCTTTATTTATTCTAAAAATAGAAATTAAAAGAGGGTACAGAAGGTTGTGCCTTCTAGTTTTCTCCATCTCGTGGTCATCAAAATGAACCTACTAACAAGGTTGATCAAGTCTTGTTAACAAACTCATTCCGAATAACACGAAACCGGAGAAATTTCGAATAACACTAAGTTACCTCAATGGGGATATGAAAATCCCCAACAATAAGAATATCATACTTTTTCTTGACAGTAGGGAGAGGAAATTCAAAACCTCCAAAAATGATAGTTGGAACTTTTTCAATAGAATTGATGCTATGAACTTGAGATTGTTTCCTCGAAAAGTGTACCGTATGCTCATTGCCATTAACATGAAAAGTGACATTGCCTTTGTTGCAATCAATAACAGCCCCTGCAGTATTAAGAAAAGTTCTACCAAGGATAAAAGACATACTATCATCCTCGGGAATATCAAGAATAACAAAGTCCGTTAAAATAGTGACATTTGCAACCACAACAGGCACATCCTCACAAATACCGATAGGTATAGCAGTTGATTTATCAGCCATTTGCAAAGATATTTCAGTAGGTGTCAAGTATTTCAATTTAAGTCTACGATATAAAGAGAGAGGCATAACACTAACACCGGCTCCAAGATCACATAAAGCAGTTCTAACATAATTTCTTTAAATGGAGCATGGTATAGTTGGAACACCCGGATCTCCAAGTTTCTTTGGTATTCCACCCTTAAAAGTGTAATTAGCAAGCATGGTGGAAATTTCAGCTTCCGGTATCTTTCTTTTATTTGTGATGATATCCTTCATATACTTAGCATAAGGATTTACTTTAAGCATATCAGTTAAGCGCATACATAAGAAAATAGGTCTAATCATTTTAGCAAAGCGCTCAAAATCCTCATCATCCTTTGACTTGGATGGTTTAGGAGGAAAGGGCGTGGGCTTCTGAACCCAAGGTTCTCTTTCCTTACCGTGCTTCCTAGCAACAAAATCTCTCTTATCATAACGTTGGTTTCTTGATTGTGGGTTATCAAGATCAACAGCAGGTTCAATCTCTACATCATTGTTATTACTAGGTTGAGCATCCACATGAACATCATTATTAGCATTATCATCAGGTTCATGTTCATCTCCGGATTGTGTTTCAGCATCAGAGACAGAAGTATCATTGGGATTCTCAAGTGTTTCTACATTAGGTTCACTAGAAGTTTGCGCAGTCCTATCATTCTTCTTTTTCTTCTTATTAGAAGAACTAGGAACATCTAGATTATTGAGAATCTCGTTCAATTCTTTTCGGGTGGCCTTCAGGATACAAAGGTTCCTGAGTCATTCTTCCAGTTCTAGTAGCCACTCTAACGGCAAAGTCATTTTTATTATTCAATTCATCAAGAACATCATTTTGAGCTTTGAGTACTTGCTCGGCTTGAGTAGCAACCATAGAAGCATATTTGCTAACGCGGTGAAGTTCATCTTTAACTCTAGCTAGATTATCACCTACGCGTCCTATCTCGAAAGCATTATTCTTTAACTCTCTACCAACATAAGCATTAAAACTTTCTTGTCTAGCCATAAAGTCATCAAATTCATCTAAGCAAGGGCTATGAAATTTAGTAGAGGGTAATTCAACTTTATCGTATCTATAGAGAGAATTTACATTTACTACCTATGTCGGGTTATCAAGACAATGTGGTTCTTCAGGCGGTATATTCAGACCATGTATTTCTTCAATAGGGGGTAAATTCTTAACATCTTCAGCTTTAATACCTTTTTCTTTCATTGATTTCTTCGCCACTTGCATATCTTCAGGACCGAGAAATAAAACACCTCTCTTCTTCGGAGTGGGTTTAGGAATAGGCTCATGAGTTGGCTCAATTGGTTCAGGAATTACTTCAGGAACTGGCTCAGGAAGAGTCCAATTATTTTCATTAGTCAACATATTATTCAATAGTATTTCAGCTTCGTCGACTGTTCTTTCCCTGAAAACACAACCAGCACAACTATCCAAGTGGTCCTTGGAAGCATCGGTTAGTCCATTATAAAAGGTATCAAGTATTTCATTTTTTTAAGATGATGATCAGGCAAAACATAAAGCAACCGGAGAAGCCTCCCCCAAGCTTGTGGGAGACTCTCTTCTTTGATTTGCACAAAATTATATATTTCTCGCAAGGCAGCTTGTTTCTTATGAGCAGGGAAATATTTAGCAGAGAAGTAATAAATCATATCCTGGGGACTACGCACACAACCAGGAGCAAGAGAATTATACCAAGTCTTAGCATCACCCTTTAATGAGAAGGGAATATCTTAAGGATATATAAATAGCGAGACTTCTCATCATGAGTAAATAGGGTGGCTATATCATTCAACTTGGCAAGATGTGCCACAACAGTTTCAGATTCAAGGCCATAAAAAGGATCAGATTCAACTAAAGTAATAATATCAGGATCAACAGAGAATTCATAATCCTTATCAGTAACATAGATAGGTGAAGCAGCAAAAGTAGGATCGGGTTTCATTCTAGCATTAAGAGACTGCTGCTTCCATTTAGCTAATAATTTCTTAAGATCAGATCTATCATTGCAAGCAAGAATAGCTTCAGCAGTTTCTTTGTTCATAACATAACCCTTAGGAACAACAGGTAATACATAATCATTGGGGGAACGTTCATCATCACTATCATCAATAGCATCTTCAATATTTTCATTCCCCCTAACTCTAGCAAGTTGTTCATCAAGAAATTCACCTAATGGCAAAGTAGTATCACGCACAGAAGTAGTTTCATCATGCATAGCAGAAGTGGCATCATCAAGAACATGTGACATATCAGAATTCATAGCAGTAGCAGGTTTAGGTGTCGCAAGCCTACTAATAACGGAAGGAGAATCTAGTGCAGAGCTAGATGGCAGTTCCTTACCTCCCCTCGTAGTTGAGGGCAAAATCTTGGTCTTAGCGTCTTTCAAGTTCTTCATAGTGATCAACAGATATAAAACCCAAGTGACTCAGAGAATAGAGCTATGCTCCCCGGCAACGGCGCCAGAAATTAGTCTTGATAACCCACAAGTATAGGGGATCGCAACAGCTTTCGAGGGTAGAGTATTCAACCCAAATTTATTGATTCGACACAAGGGGAGCCAAAGAATATTCTTGAGTATTAGCAGTTGAGTTGTCAATTCAACCACACCTGGATAACTTAGTATCTGCAGCAAAGTATTAGTAGCAAAAGTGGTATGATAATAATGGTAATAGTAGCAACAGTAAAGATAAATGTTTTTGGGTTTTTGTAGTAGTCGTAACAGTAGCAACGGAAAAGTAAATAAGCGAAGAACAATATATGAAAAGCTCGTAGGCAATGGATCAGTAATGGATAATTATGTCGGATGCGATTCCTCATGCAATAGTTATAACATAGGGTGATATAGAACTAGTTCCAGTTCATCAATGTAATGTAGGCATGTATTCCGTAAATAATAATATGTGCTTATGGAAAAGAACTTGCATGACATCTTTTGTCCTACCCTCCCGTGGCAGCGGGGTCCTAGTGGAAACTAAGGGATATTAAGGCCTCCTTTTAATAGAGAACCGGACCAAAGCATTAACACATAGTGAATACATGAACTCCTCAAACTACGGTCATCACCGAGAAGTGTCCCGATTATTGTCACTTCGGGGTTGTCGGATCATAACACATAATAGGTGACTATAGACTTGCAAGATAGGATCAAGAACACACATATATTGATGAAAACATAATAGGTTCAGACCTAAAATCATGGCACTTGGGCCCTAGTGACAAGCATTAAGCATAGCAAAGTCATAGCAACATCAATCTCAGAACATAGTGGATACTAGGGATCAAACCCTAACAAAACTAACTTGATTACATGGTAAATCTCATCCAAACCATCACTGTCCAGCAAGCCTACGATGGAATTACTCACACACGGCGGTGAGCATCATGAAATTGGTGATGGAGGATGGTTGATGATGACGACAGCGACGAATTCCCCTCTCTGGAGCCCCGAACGGACTCCAGATCAGCCCTCCCGAGAGAGATTAGGGCTTGGTGGCGGCTCCGTGTCATAAAACGCGATGAACCTTTCTCTCTGATTTTTTTCTCTGCGAGACGGTATATATGGAGTTGGAGTTGAGGTCGGAGGAGGTCCGGGGGGCCCACGAGATAGGGGGGCGCACCCCCCTGTCTCGTGGACAGGCCCTGGGGCCCCTGGCCCTGATTCTTTCGCCAAAAAATCTTATAATTCTGAAAAGTCCCTCCGTGGATTTGCAGGTCATTCCGAGAACTTCTCTTTTCTACACATAAAACAACATCATGGTAGTTCTGCTGAAAACAGCGTCAGCCCGGGTTAGTTTCATTCAAATCATGCAAGTTAGAGTCCAAAACAAGGGCAAAAGTGTTTGGAAAAGTAGATACGTTGGAGACGTATCATGACCGTGGACCTAGCTGTCATCCTCTCCACATAAAGTCCACGTCCGATGGAAGCCGTTCCTTGACCACGTTGACCATGCCGCGCCGAGAGCACCAGGGCGGTGGACGACGGCAAGGCCTAGGAAGGGGACGACACGGAGCCGGGGAAGACGCAGCAGTGGATGCCCACGCGTAGAGGAGTACGAGGGTTCACTGGTTCGCTGTGGTGTGAGGCTTCCGTCGCCACAGAATAACAGGGGGTGTGAGTGAGTAGAGGGATGGCCTGGCCAGCGGTGGGAGTAGTAGGGGGTGGTGAGGCCTCCGCCGCATCGCAGCCGGCCACGGGAGGCAGGAGCACGAGGCACGATCGGCGCTGGTTTGGGCGGCTGGAGCAAGAAGACCAGAGGTTGAAGAAGCACTACGGCCGTTGGATGGACATCGTACGGTCACTAGAGCTAGAATCGTGCATATTGACTAAGTTGACAAAGCCCTCCATCCCCTTCAACTTAGTAGGCCCACAAGTCAGCCTGCCACTATACTGGGTCCCAGCTAACAGGGGGGGTATTCATTTTTTTGTGCTTAATAAGGAGGCACTTTCTTGCGTGGGAAGATATAGCTGGTGGGTCCAAGCTGTCAGCGGCGGTAATGTTTTTTTCATAAAATACAGAGGCCCTTTCGGTGCGCCATTGATGTCAGGTGGAGGAATCATTATTTTGCGCGTAATAAGGAGGCATTTCCTTGCGTGCGGCCGTGGACCCAGCTGTCGGCCTCTCCACGTACATTCCACTTCTGATGCATGTCGGTCGTTGACCACGTTGACCAGGCCGCGCCGAGAGCACCAGGGCGGTGGACGACGGCGAGGCCTAGGAAGGGAACGACACGGAGGCAGGGAAGACTCGGCAGTTGTTTCCCACGCGGAGGGAGTACGACTATACGAGGGTTTACTGGTTCGTCTGCCATCGCCGGAGAATAACAGCAGGTGTGCGTGAGTAGAGGGATGGCTAGGCCAGCGATGGGAGTACGATGGGGCGGTGAGGCCTGCGCGGCAGCATAGCCGGCCGCAAGGAGGAGGGAGCAGGAAGTCCCGCCGGCGCTTGTTTGAGCAGCTGGAGCGGGAAGAGCAGAGATTGAAGAAGCCTCAAATCTGTGGAAACAGCATACAGCCCATCTGCCATTATTTCTAATAATTTACAGCCCATTTGCTAATTCTTAAGGTTTTTTTTGGAGCCCATATTCTTTTTGTTAGCATTACAGCCCATATTGTGGCCTTGGTTAAAAAATTATACGAAATTTTGCATATTTCGGTGCGGTCCAAACTATTTTTAATCCCGAAATTTCGACTCACATTCAAACTGATTTTAAAAATAAATGTATATCAATATAAAATCCAACAAATTCTCCACGTATAAAAATTAATGTAATTTAAAATCTCAAAATGAAAAAAAGATATTTGAAACTAATTGCCGGTTTGATGTGTTTTAAAAATGTTCAGCCCATTTCTCATTACTGATAGGCCATTTTCTCGGCCAGCCGAATGAAGCTCTCCTCGTCTTGAAAGATTTGTAGCCCAATAGGCCTGACAAAGCGACTTACTTGGCAAATCACAAAAAAACTGGGATGTGGCCGTGGACCCAGCTGTCAGCCTCTCCACGTACAGTACTCTTCCGATGGAAGTCGGTCATTGACCACATTGACCACGCCGCGTCGAGAGCACCAAGGCGGTGGACGACAGCGAGGCCTAGGAAGGGGACGACGCGGAGCCGGGGAAGACGCGGCAGTGGATGCCCACGCGGAGAGGAGTACGAGGGTTCACTAGTTCGGCTGCGGCATGAGGCTGCCGTCACCGCAGAATAACAGGGGGTGTGGGTGAGTAGAGGGATACCCTGAGCCAGCGGTGGGAGTACTAGGGGGCGGTGAGGCCTCTGCGGCATCACAACCGGCCACGAGAGGCAGGAGCACGCGGCACGACCGGCGCTGCTTTGGGCGGCTGGAGCAAGAAGACCGGAGGTTGAAGAAGCACTATGGCCGTTGGATGGACATCGTACGGTCACTGGAGCTAGAATCATTCATATTGACTAAGTTGACAAAGCCCTCCATCCTCGTCAACTTAGTAGGCCCACAAGTCAGCCACCCACTATGGTGGGTCCCAGCTAGCAGGGGGTATTCATTTTTTGGTGCGTAATAAGGAGGCACTTCCTTGCATGCGAAGATATAGCTGGTGGGTCCGACCTGTCAGCGAGGGGAACGTTTTTTTCGTGAAATACAACATCCCTTCCCATGTACAATGCACGTACAGTGCGTAATAAGGAGGAACTTTCCTTACGTGCGACCACGGACCTCGTGGGTCCCAGTCGTCAGGCTCTCCACATACAATCCTCTTCCGATGACTCTTGTATGTTGACCACGCCGCACCGAGCGCACCGAGGCGGGGGGCGACGGCGAGGCCCCAGACTGGAACGACCCAGAGATGGGGAAGACGCGGCAGTGGAGTCGCAGATGGAGAGGAGTGGGAAACTTGACTGGTTCTGGTGCGGGGTGGGCCTACACTCGGCAGAGAATAACAGGAGGTGCAGAGTGGAGGGATGGCCTGGCCGTCAGCGGGGTAGCGTTTCGCTGAGGAGCGCAAAACAACGCCGCTGGACGCCGAAGTTTGGAGCAGACGGTTCCGGCAGCGCTGGGGGAAGAAGACGAGAGATTGAAGAAGAATGCCGGCCGTTGGATGTAAATCCAACGCCTTCTTAGGCTTCGACCTACTGGCCCACATGTCAGCTAGTCCATTTGTTTTTTAAGTCCATTTGGTGGGCTGGATGAAACAATGATGTAGCATCTATGCAGCCCGTTTAAATACCATTTGCATTTTTCTCGAAATCCGCGGACTTGCTGGGCTGGGTGAAAATATCATGTTGGGCTAGATGGAGAAATGTTATAAAAACATAAACACATGATTGCATGTCAGTAAAATCTTTGCAAGCTTATGTACGCAATCACTAGGAGTTAACTTGCCAAGTTATATATAAACAATTATTATTATTTTGTAAGAACTTTCAACTTATGAAATAAAATATCATTTTAATTTGATGAGTTAATAGTACGTGGGGTATTATTATTTTTTAGGCTAGACGTGGGACAGTTGAGTTGGTTCTAGGAGAAAGTACTGGGAGAAAACTCAGTTTACATCGAAAAAGAAAGTGGGAGAAAATTCAGAGACCTGCTGGGTCCACCTGAGGAGGGGAATATGTTGGAGGAAGGAGATTCAAAGCACGACAGCCGAGTGAACTAGTTTTTTTTACGGACAAGTGAACTAGTTCACATACATAAGCAAATAGCCACTAAAAAAAGCAATCAGGTGCATATAGGCTAATGCCTAAAACAGATAATTACGACATATAGGCTAATGCATGAAACACTCAGATGATAAAGGTGCTTATAAACAGATGAAGTACAACATCTAGACCTTCCTGGCATGCTTGATCAAGGCGTTGCGGCTGTCCGTGTACTCGTCGGTTATGGGAAGCAGACACGCCCTCATGTCCAAGATCTGCCTGTACATGTCGTAGCATGCGTATGCGTCCTTGGCCGCGTAGGTTATGTAGGCTAGATTCAGAGGTACTTCCCACGTGTTTAGGTCTTCTTCTTTCATGTTGGTGTATCAGGGGTTGATGATGGTCTCAGCGAGGTCAACCACGGAGTCCTTCTCCTGCCCGTTACTGATGATCTTGTATTGCTTCTGGATGTCGACAAGCTTGTTGCACCAGATGGCCGAATTGTTGCGTTCTTCCTTCTCTCCACCATAGCGAAGGTGTAGTCGGTGCTGCCGATGAAACGGGCGAATGCTCCAGAACCTGGTGCAGCCATAGGACTGAGGCGAGGCAGAGCTTCACCAAGTCTGTATCGTTGGTATACATCACATTCAACTTGGTGCAGCCATAGGACTGAACAGCAAACTCAAAGGGGAACTCCTTGCTGAAGTCCATATCCAGCAGGCTCACCCCTCGGATCGCCATTGGAGTCTCTTCGAGTGAACGAGTGTGTAGGCGAGGATAGCAGATCGTTTTTCAACTCTTGGGGAACTGGATTCAACAGTAAGCTGAGTGTGTACAGGCGACAATAGTTACTACCCCTCCCTCGTCCGCTGCACGCCCGGCAAATGATGCACCCTCGGCGCATTGAAATGCCTCCATTAAGAAACCTAGTCCGGCCACATGTCGGTTCACGAGCGGGTTTGTATTGGTACTGTAATAATAGGAGTTAGTGGTCACTTTACTTAAATTTAATTAGCTTTAATAGAAATTTATACTTAAAACAAGCAATGCATTCGCTCTCTCTATCAGTGCCACAGGATCAACATGCACAACAATTAGAATTATTATTCTCAGGACGCACACGATCAACACATTTGTCGCACTTTCACAAAGATAATACTACCAAGTTTGAACTGTTTGTTATGGTTGTTGTCCTCTGCATCATCATGCCATGTTTCCCAGCTTGCAAGATTCAGAACCAACAAATAAGATCCTAATAATCAGTACAACAAAAATGCCTACACATCTCATTGATTCCCAGCTTGCAAGATTCAGAGCCAACAAATAAGATCCAAATAATAAGTACAACAAAGATGCCTACACATCTCATTGATTCCCAGCTTGCAAGATTCAGAACCAACAAATAAGATTCAAATAATAAGTAAAACAAAGATGCCTAGACATCTCACTGATTCCCAACTTGCAAGATTCAGAACCAACCCATTAGAGCCTTTTGATAAAGTGAATATCGGGATTAAATCCATCTTGGCTAGCCATGTCATACAATCAAAGAACTTGGCGAATGCTCTTGACTGTCACCTCATCTGTAGTTGAGTATTCCTGTTTGCACAGCATGTTTGCACAGCACAAACAAGGAGACAGGAGAGCATGATTTCGCTTTAATAGCGGCCTCCTTGAACTCAACCTCTAGCTCTACTTGGATGAGGTCTGCATGGAGTTCCATGATTCAATTCATGTGCCTTTTTCTGCAGTTCACCTGAAATGAAGCAAAGATTGAATCATTCAGCTAGCAAGAAGTACTTGCTCTTGTGAGCTGGCAGGTTCTTCTTTAGTAGTTGCACTAAAATTGAGGAACATTAAGGTTGGCTGTCCGGCTCATGTAAGGTGCAACTATAACTTTCTTATCCTTCCACTAAAATAAAGTGCCATTGTGGTGACAGTGACGGCTCCATCTTGCAAAGGCTAATAAAATGTTGCACAAGATTACCGGCAGAACTTGAAGGAGATTTTGGAAACTCCAATCACCATTTTGTGCAGTTCCACCAAGATTGAGAGATGTTGCCCACGTGACATTTTAGTTGAACTACAGAAGACACTCATTCCAAAAAAAAGTGTTTTGTGCAGTTCACCAAAAGGTCACAATAGCAACAAGGTGAAATGGATATCCCTATCTGCACAAAAATATAGAAAGTAAACAGTTGCTGGTCAATAAGAATATACGAAACATATACAAAATGAAAAGAAGCATCTTAATTATGTTCATGGCAATCACGCAAGGACAGTAGAAATTTTAAAACGTCAGCAATGCTTCATGTTACCAGAAGCATTACGATCAACAATGAGATTCCTCAAATATGGGATTACTTTAATGGTGGCATTGCTTGTTTACCAGACACAGTAAATCAACAGCAGCTAAAGAGTTGGTTTAAGGGCATGGGACCCTAGGGACACCAGGACACTCAGCAGCGTAAAGGAGCAACTTACTTATCATACTGGGGAAAACAGCAGGAGTGCCATTTGTAACACAGCTTAATTGCATCTTATCACTGGAGGCATTAGATTAACAATAACACTGGTTAGACATGTCCCTAAGGTAATAGTGTGATCGCTTCATTTTACATGCGCCCTTACATTAACAACAGCAAAAGGTTGGTATAAGGACATGCGATAGTGGACGCATCAGCACAATGTACCTACAAGGAGGCATAAAGTGGTGATGCCGAGTTTGTTCATGCTATGTGAGGGCAGCAAACCTAATCCTGGAGACCTTGTACTATGTGAGGGCAGAAAATCTAATCTTGGAGACCTTTTACTATGTGAAGGCAGCAAATATAATCCTGGAGACCTTTTACTATGTGACGGCAGCAAATCTAATCCTGGAGACCTTTTACTATGTGAGGGCAGCAAATCTAATCCTAAGACCTTTTACTATGTGAAGGCAGCAAATCTAATCATGTGACCTTTTACTATGTGAGGGCAGCAAATCTAATCCTGGAGACCTTTTACTATGTGATGGCAGCAAATCTAATCCTGGACATACTCTGTTGTCTTGTCTACCAGCCGCCACTTTCTATCGTTTTTTCAACCAATAATAGATATGTGCCTTATCCAGTTTGTACTGCGTTTTCCCATTATTTCCCTTTTCAACCAAGGGATCGGTTGGGTATCCGGTCTCTACTACTTTCACCATATTATTTCCTCTTTGAATCAAGTCCTAGATTCATGCTACAACTTTCCCCCCTTTCTCCGTTGTTTGAACAAAGCCCTAGATTCGAATGCATGAAGTAGCTTTACCTCTAATAATACTAAAAATTTAGGTGGCTTTGGAAGAGCTGATGGGAGTAGAAAAACATGCACATGCAGACACGTGGGGAGCTGGGGCAGTGAGCAAGGCCGCTTTCGAAGAACTTATACCTGAGGGTCACCGAGATGTCGGCGGCGGCAGGTCGGATCTGTGGACAATACGGCAGGGAGGAAAAAGGGTCAAAGGACCTCCCGAGTTGGCGCTGTGTCAGAGAGAACGGCACGGGCAGAGGATCGGGCCCCTCCGGCAGTTGTGGGTTTCCTCCCTCGGCGGCGATGACCGCGTGAACGATGCACCTTTTAGTCCTCTACACACACCGGCCGAAGGGATCCGGTCGGATCTGTGACCAGCGGTCAGCAGAGAGAAAATGTCGCTACCGCTGTCTTGTTTATATCTGGAGAGGATGAGAGAATGAAGAGAGCAACCCTAGTAAAGCAAGCACTCAGGCCCCTGCGTCCATATATAGTGGAGTGATTATCTTTTTTCCCTCCACAACAAGTGTTTCAATTTGTGTATGTGGCATTAAAGAAAAGAAACTCTCTATTTAAGGTGACTACTGTACGACTCCTACTTACTACTAGTAGTACTACAGTATTGTTCACTTGTGCTCCCCGCCCCTCCATTCATTGAACAACCCCACGGGTGAATAAACATACAATAAGTACTATATTTATATAGAACGAACAAGCTCGAACTATTTTCGCGTAGTTAAAAGTTGAGGGCGGGGATTTTCCCGGGCAGTACGCGCGGTAGTTTTCGGGTAGGCGGTTTCACAGAGAGGCGAGGAGGGTGAGCGAGTGGGGCTGTGCGATTTGACGGCGCGTTACTGCTGGAAAGACTTGTGATATGACCACTAACTATAGTCATGATTTACTGGCGCTCCGACCGGGGTGATGCCCCCCTTCCGTTCCGCACTCTAATCTAGTGCATGACACGTCGACCCGGATGCTGGCTCTCCCACATGTCAGAGTAGTAAGAAGGAGCAAAGAATGATGAGGTATATACTAGTACTATACTACTCCCTCCGTTCCTAAATATAAGTCTTTGGAGAGATTTCACTATGGACCACATACGGAGAAAAATGAGTGAATCTACACATAAAATGCATCTATATACATCCGTATGTGGTCCACGGTGAAATATCTACGAAGACTTATATTTAGGAACGAAGGGAGTACTACTCAGGTCGGAGGAGTGCGAACCACGGTAGCCCGGTGAACCAGCAGTGCGAAACACGGTAGCCCAATGACCAGCAGTAGAAAACAATGTGGTGATACAGCCATAAAAGACAATGTGCTACGGTCCACACTGTAGCATGTACAGTAACACTCGTCTTTGTTTGGATCCCTGAGTTAGAGCTAGTTTGGGTTGAAATAGCCTCAAATTATCGAAACAAGAGGGGTTAGTTTGAGCTAGTTTGCTCTAACCCAGCTAAAAAACTAGCCCGATGGAGAGGTTCTAATTGGGTTAGTTATCCTCAGGCCCACTAAAAGAGAACTAAAAAAATCTCCCCTGCCCGCACCAGATCGCTCCCCCCTCTCTCTCGCATGACTCCTCTCTGTTCCCCATAGGGCCACCCGCCAAAGCGCCGCTCACCCTCTCTCTCCTCTGGCCGCCCTCTCCTTCCGGCCTCCGTCGCCCTACTCCGGCCGCCCTCTCCCTCCGGCCTTCAAAGGTCGCCCCGCTCCCCCTTCACCGGTCGTTTTTCTCCATCTATCGTGTGCGGCAGCGACGCATCTACTAGGGAGGTCGCGAGAGAGGCGAGTTTGTTCGTTCCTTCTTTGTCTCACGGCCATATCATTGATCTTGCTTGCTCTAGCGCTAATTCTGATTTGGAAAAGTAGATCCTGATCAAACTTGGTATAGATTTGTGGTGCACGCATGGAATTGTTTGATGCTGCTTGAGGAGGTAATAAATCTTTCTAGAGGCCCAAAGATTCAGGTCACCTTTCTAGGTATTTCAATTTCAGGCTTGCATTATTTCTAGAGGCCCAAAGATTCAGTTCACCTTTCTAGGTATTTCAATTTCAGGCTTGCATTATTTCTAGAGGGCCAAAGATTCAGTTCACCTTTCTAGGTATTTCAGTTTCAGGCTTGCATTATTTCTAGAGGCCCAAAGATTCAGTTCACCTTTCTAGGTATTTCACTTTCATGCTTGCATTATTTCTAGAGCCCAAAGATTCAGTTCACCTTTCTAGGTATTTCAGTTTGAGGCTTGCATTATTTCTAGAGGCCCAAAGATTCAGTTCACCTTTCTAGGTATTTTAGTTACAGGCTTGCATTATTTCTAGAGGCCCAAAGATTGTTGGAAATATGCCCTAGAGGCAATAATAAAAGGGTTATTATTATATTTCCTTATTCATGATAACTGTCTTTTATTCATGCTATAACTATATTATCCGGAAATCGTAATACATGTGTGAATACATAGACCATAACATGTCCCTAGTGAGACTCTAGTTGACTAGCTCGTTGGTCAACAGATAGTCATGGTTTCCTGACTATGGACATTAGGTGTCATTGACAATGGGATCACATCATTAGGAGAATGATTTGATGGACAAGACCCAATCCTAAGCGTAGCACAAGATCGTGTAGTTCATTTTGCTAGAGCTTTTTCAATGTCAAGTATCTCTTCCTTAGACCATAAGATCGTGTAACTCCCGGATATCGTAAGAGTGCTTTGGGTGTACCAAACGTCACAACGTAACTGGGTGACTATAAAGGTGCACTACAGGTATCTCCGAAAGTGTCTGTTGGGTTGACACGGATCGAGACTGGGATTTGTCACTCCGTATGACGGAGAGGTATCTCTGGGCCCACTCGGTAATGCATCATCATAATGAGCTCAAAGTGACCAAGTGTTTGGTCACGGGATCATGCATTACGGTACGAGTAAAGTGACTTGCCGGTAACGAGACTGAACGAGGTATTGGGATACCGACGATCGAGTCTCGGGCATGTAACGTACCGATTGACAAAGGGAATTGTATACGGGTTTGTTCGAATCCTCGACATCGTGGTTCATCTGATGAGATCATCGAGGAGCATGTGGGAACCAACATGGGTATCCAGATCCCGCTGTTGGTTATTGCCCGAGAGCCGTCTCGGTCATGTCTACGTGTCTCCCGAACCCGTAGGGTCTACACACTTAAGGTTCGGTAACGCTAGGATTGTATGAATATGAGTATGCAGCATACCGAATGTTGTTCGGAGTCCCGGATGAGATCCCGTATGTCACGAGGAGTTCCGGAATGGTCCGGAGGTAAAGAAAACTATATAGGAAGTGGTATTTCGGCCATCGGGAAATTTTTGGGGTCACCCGGTATTGTACCGGGACCACCGGAAGGGTCCCGGGGGTCCACCGGGTGGGGCCACCCATCTCGGAGGGCCCCAAGGGCCGAAGTGGGGAGGGGAACCAGCCCTTAGTGGGCTGGTGCGCCCCCTAGGCCCACCCCCTGCGCCTAGGGTTGAAACCCTAGGGTGGGGGGCGCCCCACTTGCCTTGGGGGGTACTCCACCCCCTTGGCTGCCGCCCCCTTGGGAGATTGGATCTCCCAGGGCCGGCGCCCCCCCCCCTGGGGGCCTATATAAAGGGAGGGGGGAGGGGGCAGCCGCACCCTGAAGTCCTGGCGTCCCCTCCCCCTGCTACACCTCTTCCTCCTCCGTCACGTGCTTGGCGAAGCCCTGTCGGAGTGCTGCTGTTCCACCACCACCACGCCGTTGTGCTGCTGCTAGAGGCATCATCATCAACCTCTCCTTCCCCCTTGCTGGATCAAGACGGAGGAGACGTTACACTGACCGTACGTGTGTTGAACGCGGAGGTGCCGTCCATTTGGTGATAGGACCTCCGGTGATAGGATCACGACGAGAACGACTACTTCAACCTCGTTCTTTTGAATGCTTCCGCGCGATCTACAAAGTGGTATGTAGATGCAATCTCTCTCCCATGACTCGTTGCTTAGATGAACTCATAGATGGATCTTGGTGAAACCGTAGGAAAAATTTTAATTTTCTGCAACGTTCCGCATCAGTGGCATCATGAGCTAGGTCTATGCGTAGTTCTCTATTGCACGAGTAGAACACAATTTTGTTGTGGGCGTAGATCTTATCAACTTGCTTGCCGCTACTAGTATTATCTTGCTTCAGCGGTATTGTGGGATGAAGCGGCCCGGACCAACCTTACACGTACGCTTACGTGAGACCGGTTCCACCAACTGACATGCACTAGTTGCATAAGGTGGCTGGCGGGTGTCTGTCTCTCCCACTTTAGTTGGAGCGGATTCGATGAAAAGGGTCCTTATGAAGGGTAAATAGAAGTTGACAAGATCACGTTGTGGTTATTCGTAGGTAAGAAAACGTTCTTGCTAGAACCCAATTGCAGCCACGTAAAAGATGCAACAACAATTAGAGGACGTCTAACTTGTTTTTGCAGCAATTGTCATGTGATGTGATATGGCCAGAAGTTGTGATGAATGATGAATGATATATTGTGATGTATGAGATCATGTTCTTGTAATAGGAATCATGACTTGCATGTCGATGAGTATGACAACCGGCAGGAGCCATAGGAGTTGTCTTTAATTTTTTTGTATGACCTGCGTGTCATTGAAGAACGCCATGTAAATTACTTTACTTTATTGCTAAACGCGTTAGCATAGAAGTAGAAGTAGTCGTTGGCGTGATAACTTCATGAAGACACAATGATGGAGATCATGATGATGGAGATCATGGTGTCATGCCGGTGACGAAGATGATCATGGAGCCCCGAAGATGGAGATCGAAGGAGCTGTATGATATTGGCCATATCATGTCACTACTATATAATTGCATGTGATGTTTATTATGTTTTACGCATCTTGTTTACTTAGAACGGCGGTAGTAAATAAGATGATCCCTTATAATAATTTCAAGAAAGTGTTCCCCTAACTATGCACCGTTGCTAAAGTTCGTCGTTTCGAAGCACCACGTGATGATCGTGTGTGATAGATCCTTACGTTCACATACAACGGGTGTAAGACAGATTTACACATACAGAACACTTAGGGTTAACTTGACGAGCCTAGCATGTACAGACATGGCCTCGGAACATAAGAGACCGAAAGGTCGAACATGAGTCGTATAGAAGATACGATCAACATGGAGATGTTCACCGATGATGACTAGTCCGTCTCACGTGATGATCGGACACGTCCTAGTCGACTCGGATCGTGTAACACTTTGATGACTAGAGGGATGTATGATCTGAGTGGGAGTTCATTAAATAATTTGATTAGATGAACTTAATTATCATGAACTTAGTCTAAAACTTTTGCAAAATATGTCTTGTAGATCAAATGGCCAACGCTCATGTCAACATGAACTTCAACGCGTTCCTAGAGAAAACCAAGCTGAAAGATGATGGCAGCAACTATACGGACTGGGTCCGGAACCTGAGGATCATCCTCATAGCTGCCAGGAAACAATATGTCCTAGAAGGACCGCTAGGTGATGCACCCGTCCCAGAGAACCAAGACATTATGAATGCTTGGCAGACTCGCGCTGATGATTACTCCCTCGTTCAGTGCGGCATGCTTTACAGCTTAGAACCGGGGCTCCAAAAGCGTTTTGAGCAACACGGAGCATATGAGATGTTCGAGGAGCTGAAACTAGTTTTCCAAGCTCATGCCCGGGTCGAGAGATATGAAGTCTCCGACAAGTTCTATAGTTGTAAGATGGAGGAAAATAGTTATGTCAGTGAGCATATACTCAAAATGTCTGGGTTGCACAACCGCCTGTCCCAGCTGGACATTAACCTCCCGGATGAGGCGGTCATTGACAGAATCCTTCAGTCGCTCCCACCAAGCTACAAGAGCTTTGTGATGAACTACAATATGCAGGGGATGGTAAAGACCATTCCTGAAGTATTTTCAATGCTGAAGTCAGCAGAGGTTGAAATCAAGAAAGAACATCAAGTGTTGATGGTCAATAAGACCACTAAGTTCAAGAAGGGCAAGGGTAAGAAGAACTTCAAGAAGGACGGCAAAGATGTTGCCGCGCCCGGTAAGCCAGTTTCCGGGAAGAATTCAAAGAATGGACCCAAGCCTGAAACTGAGTGCTTTTATTGCAAGGGGAAGGGTCACTGGAAGCGGAACTGCCCCAAATACTTAGCGGATAAGAAGGCCGGCAACACTAAAGGTATATTTGATATACATGTAATTGATGTGTACCTTACCAGTACTCGTAGTAACTCCTGGGTATTTGATACCGGTGCCGTTGCTCACATTTGTAACTCACAGCAGGAGCTACAGAATAAGCGGAGACTGGCGAAGGACGAGGTGACGATGCGCGTCGGGAATGGTTCCAAGGTCGATGTGATCGCCGTCGGCACGCTACCTCTACATTTACCTACGGGATTAGTTTTAAACCTCAATAATTGTTATTTAGTGCCAAGTTTGAGCATGAACATTGTATCAGGATCTCGTTTAATACGAGATGGCTACTCATTTAAATCCGAGAATAATGGTTGTTCTATTTATATGAGAGATATGTTTTATGGTCATGCCCCAATGGTCAATGGTTTATTCTTAATGAATCTCGAACGTAATATTACACATATTCATAGAGTGAATACCAAAAGATGTAAAGTTGATAACGATAGTCCCACATACTTGTGGCACTGCCGCCTTGGTCACATTGGTGTCAAGCGCATGAAGAAGCTCCATGCTGATGGACTTTTAGAGTCTCTCGATTATGAATCATTTGAAACATGCGAACCATGCCTCATGGGCAAAATGACCAAGACCCCGTTCTCCGGAACAATGGAGCGAGCAACAAACTTGTTGGAAATCATACATACCGATGTGTGCGGTCCAATGAGCGTTGAGGCTCGCGGAGGATATCGTTATGTTCTCACTCTCACTGATGACTTGAGTAGATATGGATATGTCTACTTGATGAAACACAAGTCTGAGACCTTTGAAAAGTTCAAGGAATTTCAGAATCAACGTGACCGAAAGATAAAGTTCTTACGATCGGATCGTGGAGGAGAATATTTAAGTCACGAATTTGGTACACACTTAAGAAAATGTGGAATCGTTTCACAACTCATGCCGCCTGGAACACCTCAGCATAACGGTGTGTCCGAACGTCGTAATCGCACTCTATTGGATATGGTGCGATCTATGATGTCTCTTACCGATTTACCGCTATCATTTTGGGGATACGCTCTAGAGACAGCTACATTCACTTTAAATAGGGCACCGTCTAAATCCGTTGAGACGACACCGTATGAATTATGGTTTGGGAAAAAACCTAAGCTGTCGTTTCTAAAAGTTTGGGGATGCGATGCTTATGTCAAGAAACTTCAACCTGAAAAGCTCGAACCCAAGTCGAAAAAATGCGTCTTCATAGGATACCCTAAAGAAACCATTGGGTATACCTTCTACTTAAGATCCGAGGGCAAGATCTTTGTTGCCAAGAACAGATCCTTTCTGGAAAAAGAGTTTCTCTCGAAAGAAGTAAGTGGGAGGAAAGTAGAACTCGATGAAGTACTACCTCCTGAACGGGATAGTAGTGCAGCTCAGGAAAATGTTCCTGTGATGCCTACACCAACTGAAGAGGAAAACAATGATGATGATCAAGGTACTTCGGATCAAGTTGCTACTGAACTTCGTAGGTCCACAAGGACACGTTCCGCACCAGAGTGGTACGGCAACCCTGTCCTGGAAATCATGTTGTTGGACAACGGTGAACCTTCGAACTATGAAGAAGCAATGGCGGGCCCAGATTCCAACAAATGGCTAGAAGCCATGAAATCTGAGATAGAATCCATGTATGAAAACAAAGTATGGACTTTGACTGACTTGCCCGATGATCGGCGAGCGATAGAAAACAAATGGATCTTTAAGAAGAAGACGGACGCGGATGGAAATGTCACCATCTATATAGCTCAACTTGTCGCTAAGGGTTATCGGAAAGTTCAAGGGATTGACTACGATGAGACTTTCTCTCCCGTAGCAAAGCTTAAGTCCGTCCGAATCATGTTAGCAATTGCTGCATACTATGATTATGAGATATGGCAGATGGACGTCAAAACGGCATTCCTTAACGGGCATCTTAAGGAAGAACTGTATATGATGCAGCCGGAGGGTTTTGTCGATCCTAGGAATGCTAACAAAGTATGCAAGCTCCAGCGATCCATTTATGGGCTGGTGCAAGCATCTCGGAGTTGGAACATTCGCTTTGATGAGATGATCAAAGCGTTTGGGTTTACGCAGACTTATGGAGAAGCCTGCGTTTACAAGAAAGTGAGTGGGAGCTCTGTAGAATTTCTCATATTATATGTAGATGACATACTTTTGATGGGAAATGATATAGAATTCTTGGACAACATTAAGGCCTACTTGAATAAGTGTTTTTCAATGAAGGACCTTGGAGAAGCTGCTTATATATTAGGCATCAAGATCTATAGGGATAGATCGAGACGCCTCATAGGTCTTTCACAAAGCACATACCTTGATAAGATTTTGAAGAAGTTCAAAATGGATCAGTCCAAGAAAGGGTTCTTGCCTGTACTGCAAAGTGTGAGATTGAGCTCGGCTCAATACCCGACCACGGCAAAAGATAAAGAAGAGATGAGCATCATCCCCTATGCCTCAGTCATAGGATCTATTATGTATGCCATGTTGTATACCAGACCTGATGTAAACCTTGCCGTAAGTTTGGTAGGAAGGTACCAAAGTAATCCCGGCAAGGAACACTGGACAGCGGTCAAGAATATCCTAAAGTACCTGAAAAGGACAAAGGACATGTTTCTCGTTTATGGAGGTGACGAAGAGCTTGTCGTAAAGGGATACGTCGACGCTAGCTTCGACACAGATCTGGATGACTCTAAGTCACAAACCGGATACGTGTATAAGTTGAATGCTGGAGCAGTAAGCTGGTGCAGCTGCAAGCAGAGCATCGTGGCGGGATCTACATGTGAAGCGGAGTACATGGCAGCCTCGGGGGCAGCGCATGAAGCAATATGGGTGAAGGAGTTCATCACCGACCTAGGAGTCATACCCAATGCATCGGGGCCGATCAAACTCTTCTGTGACAACACTGGAGCTATTGCCCTTGCCAAGGAGCCCAGGTTTCACAAGAAGACCAGGCACATCAAACGTCGCTTCAACTCCATCCGTGAAAATGTTCAAGATGGAGACATAGATATTTGCAAAGTACATACGGATCTGAATGTCGCAGATCCGTTGACTAAACCTCTCTCACGAGCAAAACATGATCAACACCAAAACTCTATGGGTGTTCGATTCATCACAATGTAACTAGATTATTGACTCTAGTGCAAGTGGGAGAGTGTTGGAAATATGCCCTGGAGGCAATAATAAAAGGGTTATTATTATATTTCCTTATTCATGATAATTGTCTTTTATTCATGCTATAACTGTATTATCCGGAAATCGTAATACACGTATGAATACATAGACCATAACATGTCCCTAGTGAGCCTCTAGTTGACTAGCTCGTTGGTCAACAGATAGTCATGGTTTCCTGACTATGGACATTAGGTGTCATTGACAACGGGATCACATCATTAGGAGAATGATGTGATGGACAAGACCCAATCCTAAGCGTAGCACAAGATCGTGTAGTTCGTTTTGCTAGAGCTTTTTCAATGTCAAGTATCTCTTCCTTAGACCATGAGATCGTTTAACTCCCGGATACCGTAAGAGTGCTTTGGGTGTACAGAACATCACAACGTAACTGGGTGACTATAAAGGTGCACTACAGGTATCTCCGAAAGTGTCTGTTGGGTTGACATGGATCGAGACTGGGATTTGTCACTCCGTATGACGGAGAGGTATCTCTGGGCCCACTCGGTAATGCATCATCATAATGAGCTCAAAGTGACCAAGTGTTTGGTCACGGGATCATGCATTATGGTACGAGTAAAGTGACTTGTCGGTAACGAGACTGAACGAGGTATTGGGATACCGACGATCGAGTCTCGGGCATGTAACGTACCGATTGACAAAGGGAATTGTATACGGGGTTGTTCGAATCCTCGACATCGTGGTTCATCCGATGAGATCATCGAGGAGCATGTGGGAACCAACATGGGTATCCAGATCCCGCTGTTGGTTATTGCCCGAGAGCCGTCTCGGTCATGTCTACGTGTCTCCCGAACCCGTAGGGTCTACACACTTAAGGTTCGGTAACACTAGGGTTGTATGAATATGAGTATGCAGCATAGCGAATGTTGTTCGGAGTCCCGGATGAGATCCCGGACGTCACGAGGAGTTCCGAAATGGTCCGTAGGTAAAGAAAACTATATAGGAAGTGGTATTTCGGCCATCGGGAAAGTTTCGGGGTCACCCGGTATTGTACCGGGACCACCGGAAGGGTCCCGGGGGTCCACCGGGTGGGGCCACCCATCCCGGAGGGCCCCAAGGGCCAAAGTGGGGAGGGGAACCAGCCCTTAGTGGGCTGGTGCGCCCCCTAGGCCCACCCCCTGCGCCTAGGGTTGAAACCCTAGGGTGGGGGGGGCGCCCCACTTGCCTTGGGGGGTACTCCACCCCCTTGGCCGCCGCCCCCTTGGGAGATTGGATCTCCCAGGGCCGGCGCCCCCCCCCCCTGGGGGCCTATATAAAAAGAGGGGGGGAGGGGGGCAGCCGCACCCTGAAGTCCTGGCGTCCCCTCCCCCTGCTACACCTCTTCCTCCTCCGTCACGTGCTTGGCGAAGCCCTGCCGGAGTGCTACTGTTCCACCACCACCACGCCGTTGTGCTACTGATGGAGCCATCATCATCAACCTCTCCTTCCCCCTTGCTAGGTCAAGACGGAGGAGACGTTACGCTGACCGTACGTGTGTTGAACGCGGAGGTGCCGTCCGTTTGGCGCTAGGATCTCCGGTGATAGGATCACGACGAGAACGACTACTTCAACCTCGTTCTTTTGAACGCTTCCGCGCGATCTACAAAGTGGTATGTAGATGCAATCTCTCTCCCATGACTTGTTGCTTAGATGAACTCATAGATGGATCTTGGTGAAACCGTAGGAAAAATTTTAATTTTCTGCAACGTTCCCCATCAAAGATTAAGTTCCCAGTCGGCGGCAAGCGGCCCTGCTACCCATGCCGGTGTCGACCTCAACTCGCAAGGGCCGGCGTCGGAGGGGTTCCCGGGGCTTGGGCTCTACAGAGCCTTCCTCCAGAGCGACAATGGCGACCTCCTCCCTCGGTGCGTGAAGGGCTCCGGGCTCCTTCCTATCGTGAATGACTTCTGTGATGAGTTAGCTCATTCTTTGTTTCATGAAGTGTTTTTTTATTTTGTGAAGCTTGATTGATGACTTGTATGTTTAAGTGGGATATCTCATTTGTATGGACAAAGTAAAAATTATCATGTTTTGCATGCTTGATTTGTAGAGATGGTTTTTTATGTCAACTGTGAACGAGAGGAGGCCACAGAAGAGCCGGCCACACCAAGAGGGTGCTTGGATCCGAGGGACTTATTTTAGTCTGACTAAAAATAGTCTCTTTAAGAGGCTAAAGTTCCAAGAACCCCTGACTAAAGAGGGGCTAAAACTAGTCTTGAGACTAAAAAAATTTAGTTAGGGGTACCCCTACTAAAATGTGGATTAGTCCTCTCTTTCCTCATTTAACTCCTCTCCTTTAACACAGGCGAGTTTTGGATTGGAGGGTTTGGAGGATAATAAATGCTCATTAACTTGATTTTAGTCTCTTTAGTATTTGGATCCAAGCATGGGTGAGGCTAGCAAGTTTTAGTCCCACTAATTTTAGTCATGGAACTAAAACGTATCCAAGCACCCTCCAACTCCGGCAGGAAATAGGGTCCAAAGTAGCCAAATGATTGAGATAGAGCATTTATTGTCAATCTAACCCTGCCATCCATACACCTCTTTGGTTCAGAGTTAGTTCAGGGTTAGAATCTAACTCTAACCTCTAACTGAGTTAGAGTTCTCCTCGTCTCGGTTCATCGCCATCATACTTTCCCCATTCCTGTGTTTTCAGTATCCTGCGAATCAAAGAGGCCCTTTTTTGCGGTAAAAATCAAAGAGGCCCTTAGACTGGTTTAGGTCCGGTCATTTTTTATAAACGTGTTATGTCCAAAATTTAATGAACGTGCTCCGGTTTCCACGAAAATAATCTGGTTTCATGTAGTAATTCATTCATTCATTTATTCTTCTGCGGGGGGTTTGCATGTAATTCGTGAGGTCTGAAATGTAAAGTACCCCGGCATATGCTCCGAGTCGTGCATGCACTACGACCCAGATGCTCTATGTCCCACATGTCGGCGAATGGGAGCACGTGGAAATAGCCTAAGAGTACATATAGGAGGATAAATGCGTGAAAAAATATGTACTGTGAAGCGTAGCCACGGTTCGAAAAGGAGACCTAAAGTGATGACAGCTATATGTCGCATGCACCCAACTAGCGGTACTAGACATACGACTAATTTTTCCCTCAAAAAAAAGAGGCACGAGTGCTCAGTACTCCTATTCTATAAACACGAGTCCCATCTAACAACAGCGTCCATGCTACAGCTAGCTCTCCTCCCTCGTTTCTCTCTTCTAATTCTAAACTCGGCCGACGCCCGGTGGGCGGGGTGGGTTTGCTCAACTGTGGCCCCACCTCACAGTGAAAATGTTACGACTGGAATAAAAATGCCATATACTCCCTCCATTCATAAATATAAGCCTTTTTAGATACTATTTCAAATGGAATACAGCATACAGATGTATGTAGACATAGTTTAGAGTGTAGATTCACTCATTTTGCTCTATATGTAGTAGTCACTTGCTGGAATCTTTAGAAAGACTTATATTTGGGAACAGAGGGAGTACTATACTAATAAAACATTAAGGCCACGAGGCTATGCAGTGCTGGTTACAGGAGGCAAGAAGAAGAGATGCATCCATCGACGACGTCCACCTCATTGACTCAGGGCGCCGGCCCACCGAACGGCGCCTAAGTAGCAGCGGCCTTCGTGGCCAGGTCGACATGCTTCTAAACAATGGCGTCCAAAGATTCCAGCCGCTGGAAGAAGGCCAACGTCTTTCTGTCCTTGCTTGCCTTGTAGTGGCCTATGTAGACGATTTCCTCGTAGACGTGGATGTGCAGGTCGATGGTTTCTTGCATGGCGAGCCGCTGCACGGCGAGTGCGGCCTCGAGGTGCACATTCTTCATCACGACCTTCGGCACCTGCAGGGCCACCAGGGCTTGAAAGAGTTCGTCACCATGGAGGCCGATGAGGGTGGCAGGCAATGAGGAGCCTGGGTGCGCGGGCTGGAGCAGTACGACAAGGTCGTCCGCGCGCTTCTTGACGGCGGTGAACTTGTGGATGGAGTTGACCATCATGTCATCCATGCGAGAGGCGAAAGCCAGCGTCGGCGAGGGCTACGATGCATGCAGTCGCCAGCACCGTCTAGAAACGCTGCACGGTGCGGGGCCGTAGGCCGGCGCCTTGGATGATTTGGCACAGCCGACTGCCACTCGCGTCCATCGCCTCCATAGGTGCTTGTGGCTTCTGGCCACTTGGTCTCGGATTGGAGTGAGCAGTGTTGCGCAGAGACTTGGGAGTAGATGGATTGGAGTGGTGGGGCGCCTTTATTATATGAGAGTCCAAACTCTGCTGCATTCACATCGTGTTGGCTCTATTCTTCTTCTCCAATTAATTCCCTTTGCATGTAATTGAGGATGCATCATTGACCGTTCAACGTCTCGGGAACCGCTACCCTCTCCCTCCTTTGCATTCAAGCACCTATGGACCCGTCGACGACGAGGTGCCTATGGTGACTTCATAAATTTCAAGATGATAGTGTCGTGTGTGTGTGCGTTCATAGGGGTGACTGTATGCGCGTGTATATGAGCGCTTGCGTCTGTACTGTGTCAAAAAAACGTAAATGCATGTCAAAAAGAGACTAGTCAGTATACTCAATATTGTGCACCACGGAGATGAAAACGATAGAACTAGTACGTATTTATTTACGGTGCAGATTCACTCATTTTGCTCCATATGTACTCCGTCTCGGTGTAGTCTAGTCACTTGTTGAAATCTCTAGAAGGGCAAATACTCCTTTCTGATTTACAGAACTATACTAGCAAGTAGTTGTACGTACTGGTACAATAGTGGGCTCACATAGCAATTTTGTCTGATGCAACATTCGGTTTGCGCTTTGCTCTTCGCCTCTTCGAGAAGATGAACAATGATGTTACTACTACTGCTTCTACAGTGTTGAATCCACTGTTGCATGTCCGTCCACTGCGAGCGGGACGGATAGCTTGTTGTAGAAGTACTACTAAGAAAAAGCATGTCCTCATTTGCGAGCAACCGCACGCATGGGCGAGGGAGAAGGTGTGTAGTAAAATCAAGCTTATCCTCGTTGTACGAGTTGACACGACACATCATAGCACTGGCCCCACATGCTTGCCTCTAAACTTGGCTGAAAGACCCGCAGTGTACAATATATTTGCTGCAACCTCTAACATTTACCCACCACAAATTAAAATATATGTGGCCGTATGCATCGTTCTGATGCAGAGGCCGGGGAGTCCCTCCTTTTCGAAAAAAAACAAATTAAAATATATATTCCTGTCTTGACCAGATGAGCGTGCAAACTAGAATCACCAGGGTGACAGGTAGGGCCAGAAGATTATTTTGATTTATTTTTTAAACTTTGAGACGGCCACATAGCATGGAGCCGACCCGAACGATTTTAAGCTTACAGGCACGGTACACGCTATCCTAGACTACTCCACACATGAAACTGCCAGACGAGCGTCTGGGCTGCGCTTGGCTCTTCGCCTCTTCAGGAAGTCGAACAATGATGGAGTACTACTGCACTGGAGGAGTACTACAGTACGCTTCTGGCCATCTGACACCGATTGAACTGCTGCATGTCCACCGCGTGCGGGAGGGAGAGCGTGTAGCGAAAGCTTCTCCTAGTCTTGCCGGCCACCATGCTCATGGGCAAGGGAGGGACGCTCCTGCCTTTGCGTGTATGACATGTGGGCCCGACAGGTGGGTGGCCAACCTGTCATACAGCCAAAGGCAGGTGCAGTTAAGTCCACGAGGGAGAGGATAATCAAACTTCTCGTTGATGTACGAGTTGACGCGACACATCAAAGCACTGCACTCGATATATTTCAATAATTTGCGGTTACCGATGCATTAACTACAATGCATGCATGCATGCCGTGACTCTCCTTTTGATACTTGCATGTGTTGATTTAATGCACCTTGAAGTAGTACTCCCTCCGATTTCTAAAACTTTCTCTTTTTTTTCTCAGATTAGTCTGCGCGCCCGCGTTGGTTTCCATCTGTGCCCCCGCTCGATTAGTTCTGCCCCCATTAATCGCGCCAGTTTCCAAAGCAGGAAATGGCTACAGGCAAACGCATGCAGCGCTAGATACGGCTTGACCGCCCGGGGAAGCCAACTCAAGCGAAAAGGAAGGAGGACCCGCCAACCATTGCATGCGCATTTACTGTCGATATTTATGCAGCTTACTCATGCACAGGGGCAAATTTGTCTAGAAAACTCAAACTACTGCCTTCCTTGGTATGCAGGAGGAGAGTTATGCGCAGAGTATAAAATATGTGACGGTAAAGCTTTGTAATGCCCCGGCCCAAGCGAGAGATGGTTGTGCACGAGGAGGGCGAGATCATGCAGACGGAACAGGAACCGACGAGGGAGCTCACTAAGGTCTCGATGGACCTCACCGTGCTCCACTGCCCATTGTGCCTCCGCACCTTGACGCCTCCAGTGTATGAGGTTCGAATACACCTTGTCCGTTCGGCTGATTGAGCAAGGTGCATGTTTCTTGATTGATGTGTTGTTCGATTGATTTCTGTAGTGCAAGGGAGGGCACATGGCCTGCGCGTACTGCCGCGTCGAGCGCCCCGGGAACCAGTGGCACTGTCAGAAGTGCGAGCGCGGCAGTGGCTTCGACGTGCGGAGCATAGCCGTGGAGGCCGTCGTTTTGTCGCTGAGGGTGGAGTGCCCGCACGAAGGCTATGGGCTCTACATCACTTACCACAAGCTCGCCGATCACTAGAGTGTGTGTCCGCTCATGCCCTGCAAATGCCCCGTGGCCGTCTGCGGCTACGAAGGCCCGCCGCCAGCGCTCTACCACCACATCAGCAATGCACATCCCATGCCCGTGCACAGGATCCAGTACGGCAAGGTGCTCCAGCTGCAAGTGCCACTGTCGGAGCCACGGCTCTTGCTGTTCGCGAAGGAGGACGGCCGCGCGTTTTTCTTGGTCGGCGGCATGCCCGACATCAGCGCGCCTATCGCCGTGTCGGAGGTCTGCATCAGAGCGGGGGCATCCCCACTGCCGCACTACATGGCCAAGCTGTGGGCAAACGGCCCGCCGAGGGAGCCCAAAGGCACGACCGACGCCGTCAAGGTGGAAATGGAGGTGACAAGCAGCAATGATCCTGGCAACGTCGACATGCAGGAGCTGACCCTCTTCATAGTTCTGCCCAAGCTACTGGCCGGGGCTAAGCTGGTGTCCCTCCACATTCAGATTGACAAGCTCACGTCCTAAATGTTTCTACATTGCCTTCTGTTTATCTTAGTAATATGCTAATATAGGGATTACCTCGGTCTACTTTAGCTTAAGAAATGGTGGGTTTTGGTGGCGATGCAGCAATTACTTCGACATCAGATCAGTAATTTCCAACAGTTGAACGGATATTTTGTGTCCGTTGGATATAAAGTTCCTTTAGGTAAGAAGTACTAGATAAAAGGAGATGTATGTAGACGTATTTTAGTTCTAGATACGTCCCTTTTATCCATTTTGATGACAAGCAATCCCTCCGTTCCACAATACATGCCTTCCATTTGTCAAAATATAGATATATCTAGACATGTTTTAGTATATAGGTACATCCATAATAGAGCCAGTCGGATGGTTGAGAACACTACAATTCGTAGCTACAGATGCGTGTGTGACTCCCAGATGCAGATGCCGGGGGTCATCATCCTCCTTTTCGAAAATAGACACGTGTGAGAGAGGATGAGTGCGTGCGTGCACCCCTTCTCTTCCTGTATAACGTACTAACCTCAGAGTACAAGTTTTTTTGGGTGGCACGATGGTGCGTGCGAGAAGTCTCGAGAGATAGGTTTAATGCGTCTAAAAAAAGACTAGCCTATAGCTCGCCACGCGGCTATTCCTATTGAACACCCTCATTAACCATAAGATATGTATACGACGGTGCCAGTTATTGCACATACACAACAGTAGAAAAAGAACTACTACACCACGACCGAGAACACGTGCCCACGTAACGCCATCCGGGAATAGTGCCGCACTTCGAAACTAGAACCGTCAATAAATTTTGAGCTTGCGTCTCGTCACATTCAAAATTACTCCATGCTATATTGAATTGCAAACCTGTTCACACCGATCACAACCTAAACGTTTTCCCACTTAGGAGCGTATTAGTACTCGGTTATAAATACTAGTATGCCAAGATGACTGCACATTCCTCCTCAACTCCTCATCCACAAAAACAAACAAGTCATTCAGCATCCTTCCCTTGCGTCTGCCATGGCCAGCGTGAGTTCTGGGTCGAGAGATTTCCACCAGGGACAAGCGAGTATGGATGCCGAAGCACGAGAGATGTCCCGACTCTCTGCGAAAGCAGCCGACATGTCCCGCCGCACGGAAGTAGCAGCACGGAGGTCCCGCCACGCTGCTGAAGCAGCACGGAGGTCCCGCCGCGCCGTCGATGCAGCAGACTGGTCCGGCCGCGCCACAGAAGCAGCAGAGATGTCCCGTCGCGTCGCAAATGCAGCAGAGATCTCCCCCGCACCGCGGCGGCCTGGGAAAATTTCTCGCGGGCAGGCGACGACTGTTACAGGCGCATGCATGCGATCGTCCATAGCCAGATGGATCAGATCTCCGGCTGGGCGAGGTTGCAGGACGACATGAAAGCCTCGTTTGAACAGGCTACCGGCATCATCTGGCAACTAAGTGAGGGCAATGAGAGGCTCCGGGCCGAGCGCGACCTGCTGAGGGCGAAGATCGTGCAAAGTGCAGACCAGCAGGAGGAGACCAGTGCCTTGTTGAAGAGGACGGTGTCATCATCAAGAAACTTATGGACGAGAATGACATGCTCCGCATCGAGCGCCAAAGGCTCGTGCAGGAATTAGTGGATGTTCTCAAGCAGCGTCTTGAGGACACGAAAGATCTCATCGCCGCTCGTTGCGGAAACTAGTTCCGGCGGCCTGCAGCAACGCATCAAGAAAGTAGATATCAGCGAGCCAGATCCTTGTCTTCCTTCTTCTTTTTCCCTTGTGTATTTCGAGCGTAGCCGCATGTGGATTTTTTAATTATCTTTCTAATTATGTAAGAAAATTAATCGTCCTTATATATTCATCAGTCTTGCTATAAGTCGAAGTAGATGCTATATAGGTTCGTTGGATCTTACATCAAGATCCGTGCTTCCAGATTTTCTTTTTTCTCTCTTAAATCTCAGTCGAGTGAGACATAGCCACGCCATTAAACAGAGGCTCGGGCGCCATTAATGGAGACCTTGGGAGAGAGGTAGACAACAGATGGAGGTCAAAGGTCTCTCCTCCCGATAAGCACGCGCAGGGGTCTGATCGCACGCCTCTCGTACTCAAATAGCTACCCTGCATGGCGCCTCCTAGATAATAAAAAATGGGGACACGTGGCGGCACGTAAATGGTAGTAAATAGAACACCCACGGTTTCAATAATATTTGTGTTTCCGATTGTAACGTGACAGCACTTGTTCCAAAATGACTTTGTTGATTGTTAATGTGTGCGCCTTCGCAAATCGGACATGGCACCAAGCCAAGTTTCATTATTTTCATGCGTGTTTTGGATTTACAGGAATTAAAAACGAAGTTTCTCAATGTTTCCAGCCCAGCCACGACGCCCAGAATTTTGAATTTCATTCCCATTTCTTGCATGGACCTAGAAATTTACCCAAGGACACACTTTTTCTACCATGACATGACACCATGCCAAGTACCATGATTTTAAAACCAAGTTTCTCAATGTTCTCGACCGAGCCACGATGCCCAAATGTTTGAATTTTATTCTCATTTTTTGCATGGGACCTAGAAATTCACCTGAGGACACAAATGTGATTTTTCAACCTACTTTGGTGCACGGGAGCATGTGCTTGTAGTGTTGGAAATATGCCCTAGAGGCAATAATAAAAGTATTATTATTATATTTCCTTGTTCATGATAATTGTCTTTTATTCATGCTATAACTGTATTATCCAGAAATCGTAATACACGTGTGAATACATAGACCACAATATGTCCCTAGTGAGCCTCTAGTTGACTAGCTCGTTGTGATCAACAGATAGTCATGGTTTCCTGGCTATGGACATTGGATGTCGTTGATAACGGGATCACATCATTAGGAGAATGATGTGATGGACAAGACCCAATCCTAAGACTAGCACAAAGATCGTGTAGTTCGTTTGCTAGAGCTTTGCCAATGTCAAGTATCTTTTCCTTAGACCATGAGATTGTGCAACTCCCGGATACCGTAGGAATGCTTTGGGTGTACCAAACGTCACAACGTAACTGGGTGGCTATAAAGGTGCATTACAGGTATCTCCAAAAGTGTCTGTTGGGTTGGCACGAATCGAGACTGGGATTTGTCACTCCGTGTAAACGGAGAGGTATCTCTGGGCCCACTCGGTAGGACATCATCATATGCGCAATGTGACCAAGGAGTTGATCACGGGATGATGTGTTACGGAACGAGTAAAGTGACTTGCCGGTAACGAGATTGAACAAGGTATTGGATACCGACGATCGAATCTCGGGCAAGTAACATACCGATAGACAAAGGGAATTGAATACGGGATCGATTGAGTCCTTGACATCGTGGTTCATCCGATGAGATCATCGTGGAACATGTGGGAGCCAACATGGGTATCCAGATCCCGCTGTTGGTTATTGACCGGAGAACGTCTCGGTCATGTCTGCATGTCTCCCGAACCCGTAGGGTCTACACACTTAAGGTTCGATGACGCTAGGGTTATAAAGGAAGCTTGTATGTGGTTACCGAATGTTGTTCGGAGTCCCGGATGAGATCCCGGACGTCACGAGGAGTTCCGGAATGGTCCGGAGGTAAAGATTTATATATAGAAAGTCCTGTTTCGGCCATCGGGACAAGTTTCGGGGTCATCGGTATTGTACCGGGACCACCGGAAGGGTCCCGGGTGGGGCCACCTGCCCCGGGGGGCCACATGGGCTGTAGGGGGTGCGCCTTGGCCTACATGGGCCAAGGGCACCAGCCCCAAGAGGCCCATGCGCCAAGAGAAGGAAAAAAAAGGGAGAGTCCTAAAAGGGGAAGGCACCTCCGAGGTGCCTTGGGGAGGATGGACTCCTCCCCACCCTTAGCCGCACCCTTCCTTGGAGGAGGGGGCAAGGCTGCGCCCTCCCCCTCTCCCTTGGCCCTATATATAGTGGGGAAAAGGAGGAGCAATCAGACCTAAGGCCTTTGGTTGCCTCCCTCTCCCTCCCGTGACACATCTCCTCTCCCGTAGGTGCTCGGCGAAGCCCTGCAGGATTGCCACGCTCCTCCATCACCACCACGCCGTTGTGCTGCTGCTGGATGGAGTCTTCCTCAACCTCTCCCTCTCTCCTTGCTGGATCAAGGCGTGGGAGACATCGTCGGGCTGTACGTGTGTTGAACGCGGAGGTGCTGTCCGTTCGGCACTTGATCATCGGTGATCTGAATCACGACGAGTACGACTCCATCAACCCCGTTCACTTGAACGCTTCCGCTTAGCGATCTACAAGGGTATGTAGATGCACTCTCCCTCCTACTCGTTGCTGGTCTCTCCATAGATAGATCTTGGTGTTGCGTAGGAAAATTTTTGAATTTCTGCTACGTTACCCAACAGTGGTATCAGAGCTAGGTCTATTGCGTAGATTCTTTGCACGAGTAGAACACAAAGTAGTTGTGGGCGTTGATGTTGTTCAATATGCTTACCGTTACTAGTCCAATCTTGTTTCGACGGTATTGTGGGATGAAGCGGCCCGGACCGACCTTACACGTACTCTTACGTGAGACAGGTTCCACCGATTGACATGCACTTGGTGCATAAGGTGGCTAGCGGGTGCCAGTCTCTCCCCCTTTAGTCGGAACGGATTCGATGAAAAGGGTCCTTATGAAGGGTAAATAGCAATTGGCATATCACGTTGTGGTTTTGCGTAGGTAAGAAACGTTCTTGCTAGAAACCCATAGCAGCCACGTAAAACATGCAAACAACAATTAGAGGACGTCTAACTTGTTTTTGCAGGGTATGCTATGTGATGTGATATGGCCAAAAGGATGTGATGAATGATATATGTGATGTATGAGATTGATCATGTTCTTGTAATAGGATTCACGACTTGCATGTCGATGAGTATGACAACCGGCAGGAGCCATAGGAGTTGTCTTTATTTTTTGTATGACCTGCGTGTCATTGAAGAACGCCATGTAAACTACTTTACTTTATTGCTAAACGCATTAGTCATAGAAGTAGAAGTAGTCGTTGGCGTGACAACTTCATGAAGACACGATGATGGAGATCATGATGATGGAGATCATGGTGTCATGCCGGTGACGATGATGATCATGGAGCCCCGAAGATGAAGATCAAAAGGAGCAAAATGATATTGGCCATATCATGTCACTATTTGATTGCATGTGATGTTTATCATGTTTATGCATCTTGTTTACTTAGAATGACGGTAGTAAATAAGATGATCCCTCATTAAAATTTCAAGAAGTGTTCTCCCCTAACTGTGCACCGTTGCTACAGTTCGTCGTTTCGAAGCACCACGTGATGATCGGGTGTGATAGATTCTTACGTTCACATACAACGGGTGTAAGACAGTTTTACACAGCAAAAACACTTAGGGTTAACTTGACGAGCCTAGCATGTACAGACATGGCCTCGGAACACGGAGACCGAAAGGTCGAGCATGAGTCGTATAGTAGATACGATCAACATGAAGATGTTCACCGACGTTAACTAGTCCGTCTCACGTGATGATCGGACACGGCCTAGTTGACTCGGATCATGTGATCACTTAGATGACCAGAGGGATGTCTATCTGAGTGGGAGTTCATAAGATGAACTTAATTATCCTGAACATAGTCAAAAGACCTTTTGCAAATTATGTCGTAGTTCACGCTATAGTTCTACTGTTTTAGATATGTTCCTAGAGAAAATATAGTTGAAAGTTGACAGTAGCGATTATGCGGACAGTAGAAAGCTTATGTCCTTAATGCACCGCTCAGTGTGCTGAACCCCAACGTCGTTTGTCGATGTTGCGAACATCAGACATACACGTTTTGATAACTACGTGATAGTTCAATTAAATGGTTTAAGTGGAGGCACCAAAGACGTTTTCGAAACGTCGCGGAACATATGAGATGTTTCGAGGGCTGAAATTGGGATTTCAGGCTCGTGCCCACGTCAAGAGGTATAAGACCTCCGACGATTTTCTTAGCCTGCAAACTAAGGGAGAAAAGCTCAATTGTTGAGCTTGTGCTCAGATTGTCTGAGCACAACAATCACTTGAATCGAGTGGGAGTTGATCTTCCAGATGAGATAGTGATGTTTCCCCAAAGTCATTGCCACCAAGCTGCAAGAGCTTCGTGATGAACTATAATATATCAAGGACATATATGATGATCCTTGAGATATTCGCGATGTTTGACTCCGCGAAAGTAGAAATCAAAAGGGAGCATCAATCGTTGATGGTTAGTAAAACCACTAGTTTCAAGAAGGGCAAGGGCAAGAAGGGATACTTCATGAAACGGCAAATCAGCTGCTGCTCAAATGAAGAAACCCGAGGTTAAACCCAAACCCGAGACTAAGTGCTTCTGTAATAAGGGGAACAACCACTGGAGCAAGATTACCCTAGATACTTGGTAGATGAGAAGGTTGGCAAGGTCGATAGAAGTATATTGGATATACATTATGTTAATGTGTACTTTACTAGTACTCCTAGTAGCACCAGGGTGTTAGATACCGGTTCGATTGCTAAGTGTTAGTAACTCGAAATAAAAGCTACGGAATAAAACAGAGACTAGCTAAAGGTGAGCTGACAATATGTGTTGGAAGTGTTTCCAAGTTTGATGTGATCTAATATCGCACGCTCCCTCTACCATCAAGATTAGTATTAAACCTGAATAAGTGCTCTTGCACCTAAAGGAATGGTTTATTGAATCTCGATCGTAGTGATACACATTTTCATGCCAAAAGATATAAGATAGTAATGATAGTACCACTTACTTGTGGCACTGCCATGTAAGTCATAATGGTATAAAACGCATGAAGAAGCTCCATGTTGATGGATCTTTGGACTCACTCGTTTTTGAAAAGTTTGAGACATGCGAACCATGTCTATTGGTGTATATGCATGAAGAAACTCCATGCAGATGGATCGTTTAGACTCACTTGATTTTGAATCACTTGAGATATGCAAATCATACCACATAGGCAAGATGACTGAAAAGCCTCGGTTTCAGTAAGATGGAACAAGATAGCAACTCGTTGGAAGTAACACATTTTGATGTGTGCAGTCCAATGAGTGCTGAGGCATGCAGTGAATATTGTTATGTTCTTACTTCACAGATGATTCGAGTAGATGTTGAGAATATTTACTTGATGAAACACAAGTCTGAATTATTGAATGGTTCAAATAATTTCAGAGTGAAGTAGAAGATCATTGTGACAAGAGGATAAAAATATGTATGATATGATCATAGAGATGAATATCTGAGTTACGAGTTTTGGCACACAATTAAGACATTGTGGAAATTGTTTCGCAATTAATACCGCCTGGAACACCATAGTGTGATGGTGTATCCGAACATCATAGTTGCACCCTATTGGATATGGTGCGTACCATGATGTCTCTTATCGAATTATCACTATCGTTCATGGGTTAGGCATTAGAGACAACCACATTCACTTTAAAAGGGGCACCACGTAATTCCGATGAGATGACACCGTATGAATTATGGTTTATAGAAACCTAAGTTGTCGTTTCTTAAAAGTTTGGGGCTGCGACGCTTATATGAAAAAGTTTCAGGTTGATAAGCTCGAACCCAAAGCGGATAAAGTACATCTTCATAGGACACCCAAAACAGTTGGGTATACCTCCTAATTCAGATCCGAAAGCAATATGGATTGTTTCTAGAATCGGGTCTTTTCTCAAGGAAAAGTTTCTCTCGAAAGAATTGAATGGGAGGATGGTGGAGACTTGATGAGGTTATTGAACCATCACTTCAACCAGTGTGTAGCAGGGCACAGGAAGTTGTTCCTGTGGCACCTACACGAATTGAAGTGGAAGCTTATGATAGTGATCATGAAGCTTCGGATCAAGTCACTACCGAACCTCGTAGGACGACAAGGACACGTACTACTTCGGAGTGGTAAAGTGATCCTGTCTTGAAGGTCATGTTGCTAGACAACAATGAACCTGCGAGCTATGGAGAAGCGATGGTGGGCCCGAATTCCGACAAATGGTTAGAAGCCATGAAATCCGAGATAGTATCCATATATCAGAACAAAGCATGGACTTTGATGGACTTGCCCGATGATCGGCAATCCATTGAGATAAATGGATCTTTTAAGAAGAAGACGGACGCGGATGGTAATGTCACCATCCATGAAGCTCGACTTGTGGCGAAAAGTTTTTCACAAGTTCAAGGAGTTGACTACGATGAGTTTTTCTCATCCGTAGCGATGCTTAAAGTCCGTCGGAATCATGTTAGCATTAGCTGCATTTATGAAATCTGGCAGATGGATGTCAAGACAAGTTTCCTTACTAGTTTTCGTAAGGAAAGGTTGTATGCAATACAATCAGAAAAGTTTTGTCGATCCTAAGGATGCTAAAAGGTATGCTAGCTCCAGCAATCCTTCTAAGGACTGGAGTGAGCATCTCGGAGTTGGAATGTATGCTTTGATGACGATCAAAGATTTTGGGTTTGTACAAAGTTTATGAGAAACTTGTATTTCCAAAGAAGTGAGTGGGAGCACTATAGAATTTCTGATGAGTATATGTTGTTGACATATTGTTGATCAGAAATGACGTAGAATTTCTGGAAAGCATATAGGGTTATTTTGAAAGTGTTTTTCAATGGAAAGCCTGGATTAAGCTACTTGAACATTGAGCATCAAGATCTATAAGGATAGATCAAAACGCTTAATGGTACTTTCAAATGAGCACATACCTTGACATGATCTTGAAGGTGTTCAAGATGGATCAGACAAAGAAGGAGTTCTTGCCTGAGTTATAAGGTATGAAGTTAAGACTTAAAGCTCGACCATGGCAGAATAGAGAGAAAGGACGAAGGTCGTCCCCTATGCTTAAGACGTAGGCTCTTCAGTATGCTGTGCTGTGTACCGCACCTGAAGTGTGCCTTGCCATGAGTCAGTCAAGGGGTACAAGAGTGATCCAAGAATGGCTCACAGGACAGCGGTCAAAGTTATCCTTAGTAACTAGTGGACTAAGGAATTTTCTCGATTATGGAGGTGGTAAAAGAGTTCGTCGTAAAGGGTTACGTCGATGCAAGCTTGACACCTATCCGGATAGCTCTGAGTAGAGATACCGGATACGTACAATGGGGCAACAATTTAGAATAGTTGCAAGTAGAACAGTTGTTTGGAATAACTCCAAATAGAGCGTGGTAGCTGCATCTAGGAGATGACATGGAGATTTGTAAAGCACACACGGATCTGAAAGGTTCAGACCCGTTGACTAAAACCTCTCTCACAAGCAACATGATCAAACATAAAACTCATTGAGTGTTAATCACATAGTGATGTGAACTAGACTACTGACTCTAGTAAACTCTTGGGTATTAGTCACATGGCGATGTGACCTGTGAGTGTTAATCACATGGCGATGTGAACTAGATTATTGACTCTAGTGCAAGTGGGAGACTGTTGGAAATATGCCCTAGAGGCAATAATAAAAGTATTATTATTATATTTCCTTGTTCATGATAATTGTCTTTTATTCATGCTATAACTGTATTATCCGGAAATCGTAATACACGTGTGAATACATAGACCACAATATGTCCCTAGTGAGCCTCTAGTTGACTAGCTCGTTGTGATCAACAGATAGTCATGGTTTCCTGGCTATGGACATTGGATGTCGTTGATAACGGGATCACATCATTAGGAGAATGATGTGATGGACAAGACCCAATCCTAAGACTAGCACAAAGATCGTGTAGTTCGTTTGCTAGAGCTTTGCCAATGTCAAGTATCTTTTCCTTAGACCATGAGATTGTGCAACTCCCGGATACCGTAGGAATGCTTTGGGTGTACCAAACGTCACAACGTAACTGGGTGGCTATAAAGGTGCATTACAGGTATCTCCGAAAGTGTCTGTTGGGTTGGCACGAATCGAGACTGGGATTTTTCACTCCGTGTAAACGGAGAGGTATCTCTGGGCCCACTCGGTAGGACATCATCATATGCGCAATGTGACCAAGGAGTTGATCACGGGATGATGTGTTACGGAACGAGTAAAGTGACTTGCCGGTAACGAGATTGAACAAGGTATTGGATACCGACGATCGAATCTCGGGCAAGTAACATACCGATAGACAAAGGGAATTGAATACGGGATCGATTGAGTCCTTGACATCGTGGTTCATCCGATGAGATCATCGTGGAACATGTGGGAGCCAACATGGGTATCCAGATCCCGCTATTGGTTATTGACCGGAGAACGTCTCGGTCATGTCTGCATGTCTCCCGAACCCGTAGGGTCTACACACTTAAGGTTCGATGACGCTAGGGTTATAAAGGAAGCTTGTATGTGGTTACCGAATGTTGTTCGGAGTCCCGGATGAGATCCCGGACGTCACGAGGAGTTCCGGAATGGTCCGGAGGTAAAGATTTATATATAGAAAGTCCTGTTTCGGCCATCGGGACAAGTTTCGGGGTCATCGGTATTGTACCGGGACCACCGGAAGGGTCCCGGGTGGGGCCACCTGCCCCGGGGGGCCACATGGGCTGTAGGGGGTGCGCCTTGTCCTACATGGGCCAAGGGCACCAGCCCCAAGAGGCCCATGCGCCAAGAGAAGGAAAAAAAAGGGAGAGTCCTAAAAGGGGAAGGCACCTCCGAGGTGCCTTGGGGAGGATGGACTCCTCCCCACCCTTAGCCGCACCCTTCCTTGGAGGAGGGGGCAAGGCTGCGCCCTCCCCCTCTCCCTTGGCCCTATATATAGTGGGGAAAAGGAGGAGCAATCAGACCTAAGGCCTTTGGTTGCCTCCCTCTCCCTCCCGTGACACATCTCCTCTCCCGTAGGTGCTCGGTGAAGCCCTGCAGGATTGCCACGCTCCTCCATCACCACCACGCCGTTGTGCTGCTGCTGGATGGAGTCTTCCTCAACCTCTCCCTCTCTCCTTGCTGGATCAAGGCGTGGGAGACATCGTCGGGCTGTACGTGTGTTGAACGCGGAGGTGCTGTCCGTTCGGCACTTGATCATCGGTGATCTGAATCACGACGAGTACGACTCCATCAACCCCGTTCACTTGAACGCTTCCGCTTAGCGATCTACAAGGGTATGTAGATGCACTCTCCCTCCTACTCGTTGCTGGTCTCTCCATAGATAGATCTTGGTGTTGCGTAGGAAAATTTTTGAATTTCTGCTACGTTACCCAACATGTAGTTCAAATTTGAATTATGCACATTAAATGACCAAAAACTCAATTAATGTGTAAAAAAGGCCAAATGAAGTCGAAATGTTTTCTAAAATTTAACAGAGCACTCATGTAGATCTATGTTGCCTTTGTAAATAAACTCAAGGGGGACAACGTATATCGTTTCGCACTCAAAGGTGGCACGTTCCCTCTCAGAACCACGAGCCTTCTTGAGAGAAGCTTCGGTTTGCAAGAAGCTTAGACCAAAATATGTTCCTATTCGGCCAATTCTTTTACCACAGCATGGTAGTACAATGACAGGACACCCATGCCAAGTTTCATGATTTTTAGATGTGTTTTGGATTTACAAGAATTTAAAAACCAAGTTTCTCAATATTCTCGGCCGAGCCACGATGCCTAGATGTTTGAATTTTATTCTCATTTCTTGCATGGGACCTAGAAATTCACCCGAGGACACAAATGTGATTTTTCAACCAACTTTGGTGCACGAGAGCATGTGCTTGTAGTTCAAATTTGACTTATGCACATTAAATGACCAGAAACTCAATTAATGTATAAAAAACGACAAATGAACCTGGAATAATTCCAAAATTTAACATGGCACTCATGTAGTTCTATGTTCCCTTTGTTAAGAAACTCAAGGGTGGGGGGGCAGCGTATATCGTTTCACACTCAAAGGTGGCACGTTCCCTCTTAGAACCACGAGCTTCCAAATCGGCCCAATTTTTTACCACAACATGTTAGTGCCATGACATGACACCATGCCAAGTTTCATGATTTCCAGACGAGTTTTGGATCTACATGAATTTGAAAAGTTTCTCGATGTTCTCGGCCGAGTCACGACGCCCAGATGTTTGAATTTCATTCTCATTTCTCCATGGGACTTAGAAATTCAACCAAGGACACACATGTGATTTTTCAACCACTTTGGTGCACTGGAGCATGCGCATGCAGTTCATATTTAGATTATGCACTTTAAAAGTCCAGAAACTCAATTAATGTATAAAAAGGCCAAACGAACCCGAAATAATTCCAAAATTGAACAGGGCGCTCATATAGTTCTATGTTGCCTCTGTAAAGAAAATCAGGGGGGGAGGCAGCGTATATCATTTCGCACACAAAGGTGACACGTTCCCTCTCGGAACCACGAGGCTTGTTGAGAGAATCTCTGGTTTTGCAAGAAGCTTATACCAAAACTTGTCCCAATTCAGCCAAAAGTTATACATATGAAAACAGGGTTTAGATTATCCCGAACATCTTGCTACCTAGACCAATAATGTACTATGATTTGAATTCAACATAAAATGGATAGAAATATTTGAATTGGAGAGCGTATGGTACATGTAGTTCATACTGAAATATGATTACTGCTATATGCATGCTTTTTGTTATCAAGATAGTATTTAAATTATTGTATAACTTGACAACAATCGTATTCAAATAAGGAGAATTGATTCAAATTTAGTCCATATGGTAGACGACAATATATATGTTCACATGGTGGAGTAAAATGTTCATATATGATGGAAGATCAAAATGTACGACTACATCAATTATAAACCGCAAGGTCACCTAATGATATATTCGAATTCAACATAACATGGATTCAAAATTTGAAATTTGAGATCCTGGCATTTGTAATCATATAAAAAGGGACATTACTCTTTCTTTTGGTGGGAATTGATTTGTTTTTTGTTGTTGTCGAGGGAAGTGCGAATTGATTTGGTACTGTGTAGGGTAATCCTGTTCTCCCGATTTTTTTTACATTTTTATTGTAGTTTTTTCAATGGCATCTATAGCAATATAGTAAAAGGGGACATGACTCTCTTGTGTCTTGTATGCATTGTTTTTCTTACACGTTAAGTTTGTTTTGCTGAACAAGGAATCCGCACCTTGTTATCCCGAAATTTTCAAGCTCGAGTATCTTTTGTCTCACCTGCTTTGGAACTCTCGCCTCTTCAACCCGCGTCGCGCCTTGTTATCCCGAAATTTCGACGCGCACAAAAACTCCCTCCTCATCCGAAATCGGTCCCACGGCCCAGACACGCGAAATTCCCCTTCTACCCCTTAGCCGGAAATGAAGCTCCACGCCGTGGTCTCAAAACCGGTGGGGGTACTCTGGTAACTTACCCTACATTTCGGACAAGCGCGTCCCTAAGCATGGCTCCTCCCTC
>NC_057798.1:777687568-777696560 GCF_018294505.1 Triticum aestivum
GCTCCTCCATCGGCCTCCCGACCACCGCCCAGCTGGAGACTCTTCCCCGACTATGTCGTCCACCGCAACAGCTCACCTTCCCTCATCCACCGCACTGGATGAGGATCCGTCGTCGATCTCGTCGTCCTTTCGGATAAGCTGCCCCGTCCTCCACCTCCAAGGAGCTGCCCCAATGTTCGCCTCGTCTATCGCGCCACCTCAATCCCCACAGTGTTGTCTTGACCTGCCCCACCAGAACCGCAGCACCCTCACCAATTCCTCCGATGAAGCCGAGGCCAACTCGGTGCCACCAAGGAGGTTCTACACTCACCACTGTATTTACCTTTTATTCGATCTCACGGGGTTGCCGGTGCTCGATACCCAGCAGACATGGCAGGTCTCCATCGACGGCGCCGTCGCCGGCCACATCATCCACGGCATCTGTCCCCCATGTCGTTGCTTCCTCAGCGGCGACTTCCACAACGGCACTAGCTGCAGCTGCTCTGGCTCTCGCTCGTGCTGCGGCTCTGTTCTTGTTGTCAGTCGCGCTGCTGCACTGCTCTTGCTTTCATTCGTTCTGTTGCTCTGCTCTTGCTCTCGCTTGCGCTGCTGCTGCTGCTGCACGACCTCCGGCAGCTACATGAGTTGCTACTTTAGCGCTCGCTCGCGGTGCTACTGCACGACTTGCTCTCTGCTAGTGCGTTCCCTGCTCAAGCGTCTACTGATTTAGATCACTTCTTCTCTACTACTAGTGCTCAAACGCCCTAAACATCTATTGCAATGCTCTGCTACTAGTTCAATCAGACGCCAGTAAAATTCAGTTTTGACTATAAAGTTCATTTTCTTCAGTTAAGTTCAGGGTGAACAGTACTTACAACATCTGTCGGAGCGGCCGTGGCGCGGCTGATGCGTTTTACATCTAGCAATTTTTGGTGATGTATTTTACATCATCTATCGCAGATGATATTAGGGTCCCACTTCAGATTAACATTGTCTGTCTTGTCCTACTTCAGCCTCGTCGCCATACACCTCACCGGTGATGCTCCAATGACGGAACCCTCCATCACAGCGAAGCAGTACCCTCGGCGCCGTTTCTAGAGGCCTCGGATCTTCTTCCCCGCCTCCGACAGTCACACCAGCATCACCATCCTCCACGTCCAACCCAATGATGCTGAGGTCCACAAGGCTATGCCAAAGAGGTTGTACACTCGTCGCATCACTTTGTTACTCTGCATTCATGTCGATCCCTCAGGGATCCTTTGCTATGGAACTACTATTCATGCAAATCTGTTAGAAGGAGTGGAGCAAAGCAAAACTGGAGGATTTTTTCCTTTGTTGTCTCTTTCGAAGAAAAAACATAGGAATTTTATTCACTTGGACGTCCTTTTCAAATTAATATGCATGAAGAACAGAACTAATTGCATTACTGGCATAATAAGATGCTTATTTTTTCATTTTCATGTGGTTTGACTTTAATTTGACCATGTTTCTCTATTCCTGTGTTCTTCCAGTTCATATGAACCAAACACCCAGGTTGACTGAAATCCTATGTTTCCAAATGCTCTGTTTTGCACGTGCATTCCTATCCCATTCCTGTGTTTTTCCTGTCCTTGCGTTTATAGAATCCTCCAATTCTAAGGAGCCCTTACAGATTTACTCCATTTTCAGATAGGCATCAAAGAAAACTCTGTGTGTTATGTCTTGCTCCTGCCGTGCCGTCATCCACCCGACCTGAGGTGCACCGTCGACAGAAGCATTCACAGCAGCAGAGATCCCCCCTGCAGACTTTCTTTTGCCGCCTCAGATCATCTTCCCCATTGCCGGCAGCCACGCCAACTGCATTACCATCATCGACTGAGCAGATGAACGTGAGGACTACACAGTTCCGGAAGAGAGGTCGCAGTCTTTCGTGTTTGCTTACGTTATACATCGGTTATTATTACCTGCTACTTTATCGTTCAAACTTGAGTTTTGAAATGCCCATGGGTCTCATATCGAGCCAGCAACGAATAGTATATGTCTACTATCTGGTTCATCTGGGGTCTTCTATGTGGTTCATGTTGGGTGGGCAACAAACAATAGATGATCCATTGTCTATCTTTTTAAATTGAAGCTATAATCCACCTGCTATCATTAGTTTTGGATCCATCCACTTGTTTGCTACCATCAGTCTTGATTTTTGCATGCACCCCTTAGGTCTTACAAAATCTAACTATTTTTTCTATTATGCATGTCAGATATTGTACACAATCGTACTGAACATGTAGATAAAAAGGGAAGACCGTTGCGTGGGTATATAATGTCATGCAGACGCCGCTCCATGGTGGGCGAAGTGCCCCCCCCCCTCCTGCATTTCCAGATTGTATTCCAGAGGAAGATAACTGTTCAGATGGGGATTCAAAAGGAGCCGACCACGCCTATTTACCACCTGAGGTGTTTGCTCTAACCTGGCATGCTGATGTTGGTCATATCATGCATATGGCGCCTTGCATTGCTTACATTATACCTCTTATATGTCATCAGCTTAGTTTAGATTTGCTTTGTGTGAATGCCACCTGTTTGGTTTCTATATCATACTCCCACCATTCCTAAATATTTATCTTTTTAGAGATTTTAACAAGTGACTACATACAGAACAAAATGAGTGAATCTACACTCTAAAATATGTCTATATACATCCGTATGTGCTAGTCCATTTGAAATCTCTAAAAAGACAAATATTTATGAACGGAGGGAGTATATGGGAATTATGCAATGCCATCTTCTTTAGCCAGGCATCATATACGTGAATCATGCAATGCCATCCTGTTTAGCCAGTCATCGTATGTGTGAATTGTATCATGCCATATTTTTTCCATAATGTATTTCATTTGTCAACAATGTTTATACATTCATATACTCTTCCTGTGCATCAGCCATTTGAGTCGGTCATGGGAAAATCTAGAGTGAAAACAAGGTCTTCTGAGCAGTCAGTGCTACCTGTTGATGCAGATTTCTTGCTGGTTACAGATAGCTCCTCAGAGGAGGATTCAGAGACAGATGACCAATCGTATCCCCCCCCCCCCGAGGTGCATGCTCTAACTTGGCTGGGTTGTATTGCTCATATCATGCATATGGTGTCTTGCATTGCCATGCCATCTGCTTAGATTAGACATGCTTTGTGTGAATGCCTCCTGTTTGCTTTCTATATTAGATATGTGAATTATGCAATGCCATGTTTTTCAGCCAGTTATCATATATGTGAATTATGCACCGCCATGTAGCCAGGCATCATATTTGTGAATTATCTCATGCCATCTTTTTTTTCATTACGTATTCCATTTGTCGACAATCTGTGTATATTGAATTACTCTTCATGTGTATCAGCCATTTGAGCCGGTTATGGAAAAATCTATAGTGAAAACAAGGTCTTCAGAGCAGGCAATGGTACCTATTGAAGCATATATCTCGATGGTTACGGGGAGCTCCTCAGAGGAGGATTCAGAGACAGATGACCAGTCCTATATCCCACCTGAGGTGTATGCTCTAAGTTGTAATGTTTTATATTTCTCATATGATGCATATGGTGTCTTGCATTGCTTAGTTTAGACATCATATGCACAATATTGAATTCCATCTGCTTAGTTTAGAGATCATACATGCGAGTGCCAGCTGCTTAGTATATGAATCAATTATGTCAATTATATCATGTCATCCTGTATACTTAGACAACATGTATGTGAATTATTTCATCCCAACCTATTTTAGAAAGACATCATATAGTTTTGTCATGTCATCCTGTTTAGGTACTCATCATATGTTGAATTATGCCATTATATCCTGTTAAGTTATCCATCATATATTTGAAACTGTGCCATGCTATCCTGTTTAGTTAGGCATCATATATGTGAAATTGTGTCATGCTATCCTGTTTGGTTAGACAACATATATGTGAATTACCACATCTGTCTATCATACAATGTCTGTATGTTCAATTTCTTTTCTTGTTTATCATCCATTTGAATTGGAGGGAGTGATGGCAGTATCTAAGGGAGCAAAAACCCGTTCTTCACAAAAGACAGTGCTACCCGTCGATGTAGATAGAACCATGGTTGTACTGGCCCACAAACTAGCCCCATCACACATAATCAAGACTCTTCCAGATTGCACACTTACACCGTTGGGCAGAGAACCGGCTACAACCCATCTAACCGCAACCCCAGCGGATAGTAATCCACTTCTAGTTGACAAAGCACCATGTCCACCATAGAGTACCCCCACACGAGAAGTTTGTAAAGTTACTGCAGTACCCAAAGCACGAAGACCACCACAGCTAACCCAAACTCCACACTTAAAGCAGAAGAGCAACTGTTCTCAGGTCAGATTCCATAGCTATGGTCCATACTCCTTTGCTATTGCATCACTGTATTTACTCATACCAACTACTTTCGAATTTGAAGGATCCAATTGAAACTCCAATGGCGCAACAGGTATGTTTTAAACCTATTTCTTTAACTGGATTGCTGTTCTAACTTCTTGCTCTATGTTGATTTTAGTTTTAAGTTGTATAAACAGTTATGTTCTCATGTGACGCACATTACAAGTGATGCCAATGATGTGTAGTTCCTCGCACTTATATTCTATCTATGTTGTTGTGTCTTAAAAATATATGAGTTCAACTATGTCTCTATCTTGATTATGCAACATAAACTATAATGATATGGACAATACAGTGACCATAGTACATAGATATATGTTTGTTTCATGTTGTTATCCTGTCCACCTTACTACTGAACCGGTTTACCAAAATGAGTTCCGTATACTACAAGCTAAACCTGTGATGTGTCTGCTTGTTTCTCTTGTAGTATGCAAACAGAATATTGGAGAAGAGCACCCCACTATGCAATGGTAGAGAAAGTAATGCAGATAAGGTTCAAGATAGAGAGACAACCCTGTTGGTCTCCAAGAAAGGTGATAAAAACAATCTTGTAGACAGTGAGAAAACCCCACAGTCCTGCGTTGATGTAGTGTTCGAGTTACTGGCCAGTACCGCTGGCACAAGCTCTTCGAACTCGCTGCCTGAATCACTTCGGCTTCTTCAGTCTCAGCTACAAGCTGAAAGGCATCAGTCAGCTGTGCTCCGGCAAGAAGTCGAAGGACTGAGGAAGTCCCTGCAGAATTCAGATGTGTACTTTCTTATGCAACAGCAAGCGCTCGAGGATTTAAGCGCCAAACAAGAGAAAGTTAATAAGATTTCTAAGCATCTTGCCAGCATTATGGGTACCCATGATATTGTTTCTTGAGCTCTTCTGAAGAGGTTTCAGTTCAGGACTTGTTTTGCTGCGATGTTCATATGCTGCTTTGTTCCCTATATTTGCACTGGTGGCGAACTTTGATGCCCATTGGATGTAATATGTGTAATAGCCGTGATAGCCTAGCATAAGTTGCTTGCTTATTTATTCCCTTGTTGTCTTATTTATTTGTTTGCTTGTAGTCAGTGCAGTTCTGTTTCTGCAGTTTGCTAGTGGTTGCAATAACCTATTTTTTAAAACTAGGCCATAATAACCATGGGCTATATATTTACTGTAGTGGCACTGGGCCTCCTACCGGCCGTAGAAACAATGGGCCTTCTATGGGTCGTAGAAACAATGGGCCCTCTACGGGCCATAGAAACAATGGGCCTTCTACGGGCCGTAGACACAATGGGCTTTCTACGGGTCGTATCATCAATGGGCCTTATATGGGCCGGCCTATCGATCGGCCAAACATGGGCCAATAACAGACCGCATTATGGTCGTAAACGGGCTAGAGTTGGAATCGTCTGTTCATGCACCGACCATAATGGGCCGTCGTTAATAGGCCATATTTGATGACGCTATGAAAACGGCCCAACATATTAACGGGCCACAAACGGGTCGACTGTAACAACGGGCTGAATTTGGCCCACAAGCAGAAAATTACAGTAACGGGCCATAAGTAACTGAATGCTGGAAATGAGCCCAAGAATAAATGGGCCATGAGAAGGCCAAAAGATAACATGGGCTGGAAACGGCCCAATGGAATAATGGACCGTTAATGGGTATAAAGTGATACACTGTTCATTACGGGCCAATTCCACCACGGCCCGTTAATGGGTATAAAGTGATGCACTGTTCATTGCGGGCCAGTTCCACCATGTGCCGTTAATGGGCCAAGAGTTACAAAGGGCCTCATATGGGCCGAAAGACGTCATGGGCCATACATGGGACAAAAGTGAAAATGGGCTGGAATCATATTGGATGGCCCAGATGATGCTACTGGGCCTAATTCGGATAGGGCATAACGGGCTGGGTTAGCGGGATGTAAATGGGCTATATGCGAACATGCCGTTAATAGGCTTTCCATGGGCCAGCCTGCCACCTTTTGACCAAGTCAAACGGGCCGGCCTTTTCACAGGAATGGGCCTCTGTTGGGCCATGCCACGTGTCGACGTATCATAGGCGCCTTCTGTCCAATGAGTGGATGACATCTGTCCCAATGATGAGCCGACACGTGTTTCCTCCAGCCAATGATGATTTTACACGTGGAAAATCCCCATTGGTCGGGCTGTTAACGGGTTATCGGATCCAAAACCCGACCCGTTAGCTTAACGGCGTTCCGTTACGGTGGATGCCACGTGTCGGTCACCCTTGACGAAAGCACTTCTGTGACGCGTGATTTATCGTCATGGAAGTGGACACTTCCGTGATGATAATTTTGGTAATGTCATGGAACACTTCTACGACAGCACAGGTATGACTATCTTGATTTTGTCATAAAATCGTCATGGATGTACAAGCATGACAAAAAACGCGACTTACTGTGACAAACATGTATCATCACGGAAGTGTATTTTTTTTGTAGTGGGGGTCCCGAACTATGCGTCTAAGGCTAATGGTAATAGGAGGCGGGGGACACAATGTTTACCCAGGTTCGGGCCCTCTCTATGGAGGTAATACCCTACTTCCTGCTTGATTGATCTTGATGAATATGAGTATTACAAGAGTTGATCTACCACGAGATCGTAATGGCTAAACCCTAGAAGCTAGCCTATGATTATGATTGTTGTGGTCCTACGGACTAAACCCTCCGGTTTATATAGACACCGGAGGGGGCTAGGGTTACACAAGGTCGGTTACAGAGAAAGGAATCTACATATCTGAATTGCCAAGCTTGCCTTCCACGCAAAGGAGAGTCCCATCCGGACACGGGACGAAGTCTTCTATCTTGTATCTTCATAGCCCAACAGTCCGTCCCATGTATATAGTCCGGCTGTCCGAGGACCCCTTAATCCAGGACTCCCTCAGTCTTCTTGGTGAAGTTGGTCTTGTTAGGGAAGGACTTGGCTTTGTCTTTTTGGATGAGCTTGCCACCATTGTCTTCCCGCTTCTCGTAAGGGCACTCCGCAACAAAGTGGCTCACATTCCCATAATTGTAACATGTTCTCACACGTTGCTTTCCCTTGAAGCCACTTGAGTTGTTCTTGTTAAAATTGGGCCTTGAGTTCTTCTTGCTCCAAAATTGCCTTGACGCAAGAGCCATGTGCTCATGATAATCATATTTCGTGTCTTCGGGGTTGCTCTCCTCGTCTTCTTCTTCATCCTCCTCTTCCACACTAGCCTTGGCCTTCAAGGCAAGGTTGGGCTTCTTTCCTCTTTGAGAACACAACACCGCATTGTCGGCGATCTTGTCCAAGACCCTCATCGCCACAAACTCATCCAACACTTCACTTGAGGTCAAGGTGTGGAAGTCCGGCCTTTGACGGATGATGGAGGACATGGCCTTGTGGTAAGGCATCATGGCCTTGAGGAACTTGCGCTTGATCCAATTTTCATCTGTATCCTTGCTCCCATGATCTCGGAGTGAGACCTCAAGAGTGGTTAATCTCCGGTAAAGCACGTGAGGTTCCTCATCTTCATTCATTGCAAACTCATCGGCTTCATCTTGCACCACTTCATAGTTCAAGCGTTGAATGCTTGCGCTTCCCTTGTAAATGGAAACAACATGGTGCCATGCTTCCTTGGAAACGGTGAATGGTCGGAGATGCACAATATCTTTGGATGGAATTGCATCTTGGATGATGAAGAGAGCATTCTCGTTGAATTGATGGTCCGCGGCTTCTCTAGGGGTGAAGTTGCTTGGGTCATGCGGATAAAAACCTTGCTCAATGATTCTCCAAAGATTAGTATTAACATGATTTAAATGACGTTTAAAGCGATAGACCCAAGAGTCAAAATCGTCATTTTTCACAATCTTAGGAGGAGGACCAACATGATTTAAGTTTGTGGAGGGAACCGGTCCTCCATAAGTAAGTGGAGGTTCAACATGGGCAAAGATGCCGCTACCATTTTGTAACACCCCGGATGTAACTTTCCATCATTGTAACTCCAACTCTTGCCATTATCGGCCATGTGTTATGATATTCCCTCCGTGGTTGGGTCTTGTCTTTTGTTTTGCATTTTATTCATGTCATGCATATCATATCATGTCATCATGTGCATCTCATTTGTATACGTGTTCGTCTCATGCATCCGAGCATTTTCCCCGTTATCCGTTTCGCAATCCGACACTCCCACATGCACCGGTGCACCCCTCTTGTCCCTTTTCGTGTGCGGGTGTTGAACATTCTCGGAATGGACCGAGCCTTGCCAAGTGGCCCTGGTATAGCACTGGTAGACCGTCTGTCAAGTTTTGGGTCATTTGGAGCTCGTTTGGTACTCCAACGGTTAACCGCATAACCGCAAAGGCCTCTTTGAGTTGCAGCCCAACAACCCTCCAAAACAGCCCAATAACCCATCTAAGTCACTTCCATGCTCTCCGTCATCGGATCACGATCATGTGGGCGAAAACTACACCCCATTTGGAGTCTCCTAGCTCCCTCTACCTATAAATAAGTGCACCCCTCAGAAAATTCCGGATCCCCAACCCTAGCCCGCTCCCTCTCCGCCGCCGGACATGTCCGGGAGGAGCCGGACACGTCCGCCCCACGCCCCAGCCACTCAGGGCGCGCCACGTG